>NC_089776.1:20378178-20565678 GCF_040412425.1 Macrobrachium rosenbergii | reverse complement strand
AGTAACTGTTGCCCCTGATGCTTCAGAGGATGCACCAGTTGTGTCTGACTCTACGACCTCTCCTCAGGCAGCACCAGCTTTATCTGGTGCTCCAGAGCTGGAAATTTCTTTGAAGATACCTTCCAAGGTGCCCAACACCAATGATACTAGGGAGGCTTTGCCATCATGGGCAGGCTCCTCCTCCATGGAAGCAGCACCATCCTCATTGACATTAAAAAGGAAGGCAGCCATCAGTAGTCAGTCTCCTTCCGGAAAAAAGTAGGGGCATGGTAATAAAGTAATATCACTGAAAAGGGGTTCAGTTTAACAGCCTCAAAATCTAAATACAATTAATTCATTTTTCCAGTGGAACTGTCAGGGATTAAGAGCTAATGGGAAGAAATAAGGCTGCTCATATCATAAGTGTCTCCTGTATATATAGGCCACGAGAGTATACATCCTATCATTCCCCTAATAACATAAATATGGGAAGCCATGGGGTTGTAGCTTTATATATTCGTAATGATATCCCACAAAATCCTAATAGTATCCAGTCTACACTGCAAGTGATGGGTGTGCAGGTCCATTTGCTAAGAAAATATACAATATGCTCTCTACCACCTAGTGAAGTCTTCCCCAGTGATAAATTTAAATCCCTTATCCAACAGCTGCCATATCCCTTTGTTATTCTGGGAGATATGAACAGTAAAAACCCTCTTTGGGGTGATATCGTTACCAATAAAAGAGGAAATTGCCTGTATTCCATCATAGAAAGTGAAATGCAGGAATCATCAACACAGGGAAATCTACACATTTTCATGTTCAAACTTCCATATTATCAGAAATTGACTTATCTATATGTAGTGATGACTGCCTTATGGATTTGAATTGGAGATTGATAAATGATCAGTTCACCAGCAACCATTTTTAATAGTAATGAATGCAGCATCAAATCCTATATCTTCAAGGCTACCTAAATGGAACACTGGTAAAATGACTGGACAGCATTCCAGCAACACAGCTCAAGAAGATAAAGAATGCCTTATCTCCATGTTGCATCATAAGCCTTATAAAGATCAAGGAAAACAGTGACATGATGCTGTTTATTAGCAAAAGTTACAAATATTGGAGATTCCATTCGAACCAAGACATCAGTTGTGGAGTGCATACTTCGAAAAGCACAATGAGAAGGCGACATTTATTTACCACACTCTACGTACCACATCAAAAACATGTTTTCACCATTTTTTCCATGATCTTACAAAGACATGATGTTAGAACAATGGGACGATAATTCTGTCTTGAATGGGTCTTACCGTAGTTTCATGAACAACAGTAATTTTAACATCTCCCATAGTTTAGGGATGATATGGTCTAAGAAAATCTGTTAATAAGGGTTAATATGAAAAATCTGGTATTTTCGGGGGTATGCTTAATCTTTGAGTATGTTATATCACCCAGTTCAGAGCTGATTCACTACATTTACTTAAAGCTGATTCAAATTCTCTCATTGTAAGGTTCATTCCTTGATATATTAAAATAAATTTTTACTGTCCTGTTAGCCTTCTTTGAGTTGAATAGGGTTTTTCATAATTTTTCTTTGCAAAATTAGCAAAATGATTAGCAAACTCATTTGCCACTAACCATGGATCTGCTACTTCACTACCATGATGTTGATAATTGGAGCCTGACAAAGAGTGTATTTGCCTGCTATTTTTCTAACTCTCTTCCAAAATAAACTGAGGGTTGTTTTTTAATTTGGTGAGGATATGTAAATTCTCCAAGATTCCTTTACGCCTTTTTAATTTTCATGTGGAAATGAGCTCTTGGTTTTCGAAATTGAATAGGGTAATACTCACATTTTCGTCTGCAATATCTGGTGAAAGCTGGTCTCATAGTTCTATGACTTTCCTGGCATTTATGAGTCCACCACAGAACTGGTTGGCAGATAAATATGCCTGAACCTATTTATTAATTGAAAACCAAGAGCATCATCTACAGAGCGAAAGTCGTCCATTGAGGCATCTATTGAGCTGTGTTCCTGGAATGTTCCCCAGTCAGCTTTACCAATGTTCCAATTAGGTAGCCCTGAAGATGGAGGATTTGAAGCTACATTCATTACTATGGGAAAATGGTCATTGGTAAATCTGTCATTTATCACTCTCCAATTGAAATCAATAAGGCAGTCATCATTGCATATATATATATATATATATATATATATATATATATATATATATATATATATATATATATATATATATATATATATATATATATATATATATATATACATATATACAAATAAGTATACATAAGTCAATTGACAATGTGCCTGTTTGAACATGAAAGTGTGTAGACTCCCCTGTGTTGAGGACTCCTACATTTTTGCTTTTTATGGTGGAACACAGGCAATTTCCTATTAGATTTGGAAAGAAAATTATATGCAAACCATGTCAGTAACCTGGAAAAATAGTTCAAAATGTGTAAAAACATCCCCCCCCAAAAAAAAAAATGAAAGTAAAACGAATAACAAAAACTCATTTGGGCCATTGGCAAATTTCAAATAAAAGTCCAATGTCCATATAAAGACAAAAAGATATACTTCAGTCCCAAATAATTCTGGAAATGAATATTAAATCACAAAAACTCTTTACAGAATGTATACTTTTACAGAAGATACTCAGTTCCAGTATATCAGTACATGAGCACTTTTATCAGTCTATGGGGTTGCAGAATTAACATTGATATCCTGAAAAAGGGCAACTGATGACATTCCACAGCGATTTCTAGGCACATGCAACTGTCGGCCTCACGGAATAGGACCTAAACTGGTTGGTTGATATCCAGGGCAACTAGACTTCCACAATTAGACCAAGGTGTAAGAAAAGGCCTGAGACTACCACAATGCCATCAAATATGAGTACATGTAGATATACTTGAGCAACATCTTCACTCGTAACTTGCCCAAAGAAGACGTCAGCAGTCTTCAGAAAACAACATAATCTGCAGTTACGATGACTGCAATTAACCTGCAAGATTGCATCAGGTTAACCATCCTTGCAAGTGATACGTTCAGCTACCCTTAATTAACCAGCAAGATTCATTGACTGTGAAGAAAAAGTCACAATTACATTTAGCAACCTTATAACATCTTCCAGATTGAAGGTCCATCTTATTTATACAAGATATGAGGTTTCAAAGATTCCTGGTCCTATTTCACATACATGTTGCTGTTTTCTGGTCAATTTGTTGGAAATCCGGATCTTTATTCTTTCAATTCTAATCACACTTGATCTTTTAAGTCTTCTACAAGTTTGTTGCCAGATGTCAATTATCACTTGAGTGAGTCCAAAAAGCATGTATTGCACAGTTTCCTCCAAGCAATAATGCTTTTAATTTTTCATACATGTCAGAGGATACAGTCAGAGGGCAAAGATATCTGTGCCACAAACGGTCCATTCATCATTAGAATCTTCCAGATTGGGTCCAATATTTATCAGAAGGGTACTGGATACACTGGTAACTTTGCTACTGAAAGTTAGCCATTTCCAAACACATTACAAGTCATCTTGGCCAAAAAAAAAAGGGGTACTTGATACTTTACTGCTGCTGAAACTTCAAATTACGAGAAAAAAAAATTAAACAAACCTGAAAATCTTAAAAAGATATTATTAGCCTTTCATGGAAACTATTCTTCCAAAAACGTCCGCCCCCTACCATACCACACAGGCAATGACACAACGCAATTAGTGGCCCAAGTGTAACCAAACCCGCTTGTTGGGACTAAGAGTATTACATGAATACAATCATCCCCACCCTAATCATATTATGGGCAAACCGGGCAAAATGCCAAGAGTTTTATCCCCAAAACCAGACCATCCCTGGAATCCATGGCCCAGCCCTGCAGAATAGTTCCGTCCCTAAGATATCAATGTCATATCTTCCAGGTCCAAACATTATCAGGTAGTTGATGATCCTACCACAGTTCCCACTATTAGCTTCGGACATAAACCCCAGTCCCAGCTATGATATCTTTTCCTTCTTATCAGGTCATATAAATTTTACCAAAAGTGGAAAACTCCACAAGACTTAATCCAAATTTGTATGTAGTAATATACAGGACTCTTGGACTCGAACTGGGAAAAACTCCAAGGGTTCAAGAGCACCCTCGCCATGTCAAGGTGGTCCTAAGTCGAGGAGGAGTGCTGTGATAAATGAGCATGATTATAAAACAAATAGAAAACAAAAAATTTAATAATAATAATAATTATTTAATAATAATAATAAAGATAATAATAATAAAATTTATTATTATTATTTTTTTTTTGTCTATCACAGTCATCCTATTCGACTAGGTGGTGTTTATAGTGTGGGGTTCCAGGTTGCATCCTGCCTCCTTAGAAGTCCATCACTTTTCTCCCTATATGCACTGTTTCTGGAAGCACACTTTTCTGCATGAGTCCTGGAGCTACTTCGGCATCTAGTTTTTCCAAATTCCTTTTTCAGGGATCTTGGGATCATGCCTAGTGTTCCTGTGATTATGGGTACACTTTCCACTGACATACCCCATATCCTTCTTATTTTGGTTTTCATGTCTTGGTACTTAGCAATTTTTTCTCTTTCTTTCTCATCTACTCTGGTGTCCCATGGTATTGCGACATCAGTGAGTGATACTTTCTTCTTAATTTTGTCAATCAATGTCGCATTTGGTCTATTGGCACGTATCACCCTATCTGTTCTGGTACCACAGTCCCAAAGGATCTGTGCCTGATCGTTTTCTATCTCCCTCTGTTTGGTGTTCGTACCACTTATCACTGCAAGCTAGCTGGTGTTTCTTGCACAGGCTCCAGTGGAGGGCTTTTGCTACTGAATCTTGCCTCTTTTTGAACTGGTTCTGTGCAAGCGCTGGACATTCGCTTGCTATGTGGTTTATGGTCTCATCTCTCATATTGCATATGGGTGAAATGTTATTTCTATTGTTCTTTGAACATGTCTGGTTCTTAGGGCCTAATCTTGTGCCGCTGTTAGCATTCCTTCTGTTTCCAATCTTGAGTTCTCCCCTCTGTAGCCATTGCCATGTTTCATTGCTGGCCAGTTCTTTAGTCTGTCTTATGTACTGTCCATGCATTGGTTTGTTGTGCCATTCCTCTGTTGTGCCATTCCTCTGTTCCATTTTTCATTCTCCTGTCTCTGTATATTTCTGGGTCTTTGTCTACTTTTATCAGTCCTTCTTCCCATGCACCCCTTAGCCACTGATCTTCACTGGTTTTCAGATATTGCCCCAGTGCTCTGCTCTTGATGTTGACGCAGTCCTCTATGCTTAGTAGCCCTTACCCCGCCCCCCCTCCCTTTTGTGTTATGTATAGTTTGTCTGTATTTGCTCTTGGGTGTAGTGCTTTGTGCATTGTCATGTGTTTCCTAGCTTTCTGATCTATGCTGCAGAGTTCAGTGTTCATCCACTCCACTACTCCTTCGCTGTATCTGATTACTCGTACTACCCAAGTGTTTATGGCTTTCGTCATGTTTCCGGCGTTGAGTTTTGACTTCAGTATCACCTTAAACCTCTGCATATCTCTTGGTGTTTTATATCCTCTCCTTCTATTATTCCCAGGTATTTGTATCCTGTCTCATCTATGTGTTTGATGCTATTCCCGTCTGGTAGCTTTATTCCTTCAGTCCTCGTTACTTTGCTTTTTTGTATTATTATTATTATTATTATTATTATTATTATTATTATTATTATTATTATATTAATAATGATATAAATCAGTAAAACTTACATAAAATTGTATAAATTTATATCTTTTAAAAACGTCATTATGTTTAATACGCTGCAATTGTCGTTTAAAATTTCACAAAGGTTTTTTTGCCTTGCAGGTGATGTCTACAATACGTACAATGATAAAATTCACAATCCACAAGCATGTGCTCCACTGACAAGCCAGCATGACAATGGACACATACAGGTGCATTACTTTTCTACAATAAAAAACTGTGAGTTAAAAATTTGTGGCCAATTTAAGGTGAGAACGACATGTTTCAAAACCTCTATTAATGTTGTTAGATGAAGACCGAGGTTGAATACTTGCTTGAATTTGTTTTTTTATTTTCTATTATTTAGGAGTGAGGGAGGGGTCCATTTCTCTTGCCATACTTTTCTTATGTACTGACATATAACAGGTTTCATGTCAGTATGAGGCATTTTCTACAGATGCCTTCTTTGCTTCTTTATCAGCAGTCTCATTTCCAGAAATACAAACATGAGCTGGTTCCCAGCAAAACTGAACTGCCTTGGACTTAGAGGCTAGGCAAAACAAGTTTTTGTATTTTAGTTGAAACAGGACTACAAATATTCATGTGCTTTATGAAAGATAAACAACTAAAAGAATTTGAATACATAGTAAAATTATTACCACTCAAGTAATAGGCTTCTTCTAAAGCTTTTCCTGTAGCCATCATCTCGACGGTGAAGGTGGATGCATAGTATGACATTCTCCCAGAACGTATTACATCTTTGCAAACAATGGCACATGCTACAGCATGTGTAGGTTTAGATGCATCAGTGAATATTTGAAGATTTGGCACATACTTTAGGGCCTGGAGTCATCCATGGCAGAAAATCACAATATCTAAATAGTTCTATTTTTTGTTCAATTATTGATTTATCCTCAGCCTCTTCTAAAATTCTAATTTGCAGGGGTTCAGGTAAACTAGGGTTATTAATTCCATCTATATTACACTGAGTTAGAATTCTGAATGTTGGGTTGCTTTTGATACCACTCTTCAACCGAGTAATGCACCTCATGGGAGCTCATCAGTGTCAGCATAGATGCTCTCAACTGGTGATGTCCTAAAAGCACCAGATACGTGGGTCTGTATTGTGAAGTACATGTAATTCATGTAATTTAGTTTTACATGCCGAGGAATATACTTAGGAACCGTAATCCAACTTTGACCTACACAGAGAGTCATAGAGCTTAGGCAAAGACTTTTTATCTGCACCCCAATTACAGCTGCAGACCACTTCTAAAATATTTAGTGACTTTTTTACTTTAATTTTGAGATTCAATATGACAGGAAGAAGTTAACTGAGAGTCAAAAGTTATGCCCAAGAATTTTACTTCTTTCTCAAAAAGGTAGGATGCTATCATTAATTTTCAAAGTACAAGGGATGTCTTTCTCAACTTCGGGTGAACTGAGCAGCCACAGTTTTAGAAAATCTTAAGATGTTGTTAACTAACCACTCTGTTATAGCATTTATAGATTCTGATAGAAGTTGGCCATTTAGTCACATAAGTGGCTAGGCCATCTATATACAGTGGCTCTTGAATGACTTCTGCTATGCTGTTAACAGCAATGGCAAAACATATAACACTTTAATAAGCTCCCTTAAGGAACTCCCTCCTCTTGAATGTATGAGCTAGAAATTCTGTTATTTGCTTTTACTTTAATATATCTTTCTGATGTAAAGGAGTTTATAAATATTATCAATGTTACCCTTAATTCCCATTTCATTCAGGTGATTCGTAACTCCATAATGGCTAGTGGTATTGTGAGGTCTAGGGCTGCTGCCAGGACCCTCAGGCCATTCTCACTTCACAACAAAAATCTACATGACCCACCAAGACTCGGGAAACACAGATCCATTGCTCCTGATTCAACTGATCCTTTATGTATTTTTCAGAAGATACTTTATGTCCTTGCCAGAACTGTAATTACTAAAGTGTAAGGCATTGCAAGCTTTCTAACCATATGTATTTGAAATCTTTTCCTAATTTGTAAATAGAGTTTTAATGGTTCTTCAGGTGAGAGAAAACACATCTGACTATATAGACATCCCTCCGTTTTCCTCTACTGGCAAATGCTACTTTTCCGCTTGCAAGAGTTCTTGGCCTGTCAGAGATTTTATGTCAATAAATTAGGATACCTTGAACCTGCCTCTTACTCACTGCCTTGTTATACTGGTGACCCCGAAGATGGCGGACACTGCCACCACCAGCAACAGCCCATCCAGCGACAATGTTGCAGCAGCAAGCATCCGCCTACCACCCTTCACAACCCACTACCCAGAGGCCTTGTTCTTCAGAGCAGAGACCATCTTTAGGTCTAAGAAGATCTCCTCTTCACCCCACAAAGCCTCGAGTTCCTGCCAGACAACATCTTTGAGCAGATCGCAGAATGGCTCGCTGACCAAAAGACAACCATCACCTACGAAATACTGAAGGCCCAACTAAGGTCGTCCTTCAGCATGCGACCCGCCCTCAGAGCTAGGAAATTCCTAGACAATGTAGGGGCAGCAATAGGAGACCACAGCCATTGCACGTCTACAAGCAACTGTGGCAGCTAGTTACGGTACTGTGAGATCCAGAGCTGTCGCCAGGACCCCTCAGGCCAACCTCGCTTCAAAACCAGATTCAAGCAATCTTTTATGCATTTTTCAGGAGATACTTTATGTCTTTGTCATAACTGTAATTATTAATGTATGTACGGCATTGCAAACTTTCTAACCAAGTGTATTTGAAATCTCTTCCTAATTTGTATATAGAATTGTTAACCATTCTTCAGGCGTGAGAAATCACACCTGACTGTATATAGACGTCCCTCTGTTTTCCTCTATTGTCAAATGCTACTTTTCCACTCTCAAGAGTTCTTGAATACCTGCCTCTTACTCGCTGCCTCGTTATAGTATAATAAGCCTTCTGTAGGTCAGAGAAAACCCCAATAGTTTGGTGCTAGTCAGCAAAGCCATGCTGAATTTGGCTGTATAATAGTAGTAAAGGGTCGAGTGTAGACTTATTCTTCCTGAATCCTAAATGAAAATGTGACAGGAATTTACTTGATTCAAGATACCAGACCAATCGAGTATTTATCATTTTCTCAGTTAATTTATTTACATAACTGATAAGGGCAATAGGTGTGTAACTAGACGGATCTGTTGGATCTTTCTTTGATTTGGCAATAGGTATCATCAAGATGATTTTCCACTCTTTGGAAGGATACCTGTTTCCTAGATCTTATTCATATCTTCTGTGGGAACCCTTTGGCATCTTCAGGAAGTTACTTCAACATCTCGTGCAGAATAGTGTCCTCACCTGGAGATGTAGGGTAGGTAGAAGACAACTTATTTCTTAGCTCTTTTAGCGAGAATTTTGCATTATATGCTTCATGTCATTACTGCCAAGATCTAACCTAACTTGACAGTTCCTTATATTTTGAAAATTAAGGGAGTAATTGACGGGGTTTGAAACTTCAGCAAAAAGACTTCCCAAATGCTCGGCAACTTCTTGAGGATTGGTAATAAGGGAATTATCAATTTTTAGTGCTGGAATGGGAGTTGGAATATATTTCTCTGTTAATTTTCTTATTTTTTCTCTACGAGCCTTGAGAGCGTTTTTGAATTGATGTCATTTGTATAATAAATAAACCATGATTCTCTTTTTACTTTTCTGAACTACTGCCCTTTTTCTTGCTAAACTTCGCTGGTAAATTAACTTTGCATTAGAGGATCCACTTTTCTTATAATTTCTAAAACATTGTCTAGTGATTTTCCTAAGATTACTGCAAATTTTATTTCACCACGGAACTGCTTGATCTATGGAGCTGACCTGTAGAGAGTCTCGAGCACTTATTAGCACCTCACCAATCAAATAATGGTGAGCATCGATGTGAGACTCAAATGGATCAAAGGGTTTAGTAAGACTGGTGCCTCTGGTATTTTAACCAATCTGCTTCTTTCACCTTCCTCTTCGATAAGTCTTGGGAAGGAGAATTTTTAACGTACTTCAAAATGAATGGGGTACTGATCGCTTCCATTCAAGAAATCATTTACTGACCAAGTATAATAAATTAAAATAGATGACGGCCATATACATAGGTCTACAGCCGAAGGCAATCCTGTATGAATATTGTGGAAGGTATATAATTTCATCAGTTATCCCACACTCTTCTAAAAGATTTCCACCCCACAGAGGATTATGCGAGTTAAAATCACCCAATAAAAATAAAGGATGTGAGAGCTGTATTAATAGATCTAAAATCTGAGTATTTGTAAATCTACATCTCGGTGGAAGGTAGAGAGAGCAGACTGTCACTTGTATCTCTAATATAACTTTGATAGTCTCAGCCTGTAGATTAATATTTAGAATAACTGACGAATGTTCTAAAGATTTATTTACAATTACTGCAGCTCTACCATGTGCATGATCGCCTGAAGGAGATGGAAAAGTATAAATGGTATAATTCAGTCCAGGGTTGTAGATTTCATTTCCTAATTTTATTTCTTGGAAGGACATAACCGCCTGGATTGTGATCATGCATTAAAACTTACAGCTCATCTGATTGAGCTCACAGACCTTTACAGTTCCACTACAGAATGTCAAAACTGAAATTTATTATTTATTAAATAAATGTTAGAATTCCCAGTCCTGTCTACTTTAGACTGAGAACTATTTTAAGTTAACTGACCTCTATTCTGTTTTTCCTTGCTAATGCAACAGTCCAGAGAGAGATTTTCTATGACAGATACTTGTTTGTTGCTCACAGCATCATCCACGGATATATGTTTTGAAACTGGAGAACTTTCATCTGCGATATCTTCTAGACTACTATAATTTAAATTTTGACAAAACCTGGAAAAAGTTATTTTCTTTAATGGATGTGGGTTCGATAACATTGTAAAGGGATCAAATGTTATAAATTTATCTTACAGTTCTCAACATATGTAAGTCTGATTTTCTTATGCTTGGGAGGGCTTAAAAATCCATCGCCTGTTTTATTTTCTAAAGGTTTAGGTTTTGTGGGCAGGCCTTTTGTTTCAAGGTGAGTAGATCATACTGCTTGTTTTTTCTGGAGCCTGGCTTTGAATTATCATCTTGAATCACTGTCACACCTAAATTTTTCTTAGCCGTCCGTATCAGGGGTATCTTGATTGCTTGAAGCAATACCCACAGATTGGGTGATCTGAAATTGGAATTTGAGGGAAGATTTGGAGGAACAGCTTTCTGAGCAATTGATGAAGAAGTCGGCAGAGGCCCTTTACAAGCCCTCCTCAGACGCTGTCTCCCAGCGCAAAAACTTGTGCTTATTTTTGCCATTTCAAGTACGTCCTGATCAAATTTATACAAAGGACACTGTCTCCATTTGGGAGAATGAGCAGCTTGACAGTTAAAACAGAAGCGACTTTTCTTGCATTCTATAATTATATCATGAAAGCCAGCGCAAATATAACATCTGGCATCATTATTACAGTTTGCACTCACATGACCACACTCAAAGCACTTATGGCACTGATTTGGACGCTGTCTAAACTTTTTCGCCGAGAGGTTGATACGGCTAATCTTTACACAGAAAGGGAAATAAATAAATATAAATATTATAGTTACTAAAACTGGCATCACAACATCAGGGTTATTAATGCCGTAATACAATTAAATAGGAAACTAAGGAAAAAATTTTTAAATGAGTTTCATATATGTGTATATATACTGTATATGTTACTGTCAACATGCGTAATCAGTCATTACGCGTAATGACTGAAATTTCAGTCATCCGCCCAGGAGCTAGTACTAAACACGGCGAAATACATTTGACCCCCAGTGACTAATACTAAACCCGGCGAAACAGTGTAGGTGACTCACTGTTTCGCCGTGTTTAGTACTAGCTCCTGGGGATCAAATGTCCCTTAAGTGCATTACGCTGCGTGATGACTGAAATTTCAGTCATTGCTGTAATGACTGATTACGCATGTTGACTGTAACATAACATATATATATATATATATATATATATATATATATATATATATATATATATATATATATATATATATATATATATATATATATATATATATATATATATATATATATATATATATATATATATATATATATATATATATATATATATATATATATATATATATATATATATATATATATCTGTAAATACTGCAAATGTATATGAAATAAATCTGGTTGCGGAGGCCTACCGACCTAACAAAGGTATATAACTGCTCTATATTACAATCCTCCCCGAGAAATGTAGCAAGGATAAAATTACCTTCTTTGTCACGTCCCCAAGAGAGGAACCTACGTCTCAGATTCCCAAGACTTGGACATTCAACCAGTAAATGTCTCACAGCCAAGGGCACAATATAGTCGTCGAAGAATAGGGATTGTCACCTGACATCAAGACCAAGAGTGAGTCATGTATGTTCAGTCCTTAGCTTGCACATCATTTCTAGTCACCCTGGCATATATAGTGCAGCAGATTGCTGTAAAAATCGTTCAGATAGTGAAACAAGCATGAAATTTGGCACAAACATTCCTAAGACTACGCTCTCTTAGAAAGGGCGCTGGCCACCTGAAAATCCAAGATGGCGGCTATTTTTCAAAATGGCCGCCATCTATGTTGAGATTCACTGGTTTGGGAGCATCTATTGGATGGAATATGCCAGTTTTTTTTTAAACCTCGACTTTTAGGTTATAAAATGTTCCATACCACACATTTTATTGAAAACCCTTACTAAATGAATTGTAACCAAGATGGCGTACAAAATGGTTGCCATAAAAGCTTTTTTTTTCTATCCACAGCGCTAGCAGAACATAGAGACCAACTGTTTTTATTTAATGGTATATTCATGTGATCAGACAGTTTAACTAATATGCTATTTTCAACTGAAATAGTAATGGTATGGTCACATACAACATTGTGTCTAAGACTGTAACCATAAAAAGAAAAAAGAGAAATACGGACTAAACGCAACCAATCTATGTATAGGTCTCTCAACCTACACCTTTGAAAAATTCGAGGATAAGAAGGTAGGCATAGCATGACACGTTGGATGCTCAAGCTAGATTATCTACTGAAGAGAGGGCAATATTTATCTAGACTTCACATTTGCAAGTGCACAGAGCTGTGCAGGAAGACCCAGCTTGTAGCACTTGCACCTTTCCCGACAGCCTGCTTTGCATCCACATTTGGTAAGCTGTTGGCAACTCTTGGCTAAGGGCGAGTTGGTTGTCCAGAGGACTTGCCATGCTTCACCAGACTTTTGCCATCCCCACTCAGCAGGGTTCTCTGGCTGTGGCTGACACTGGGTGGCCTGCCCCCACACACAACCAGCCTGGTACGCAGCACGCTTGGTGTGTTGGAGGAGAGCTCCCCTGGTTGGTGGAATGGCCTCATATGCCCTTTGTTTTCTGGCAAACATATCAAGTCTAGCCTCATCCACAGTGCCAGCAGTGCTGGATCTTTCATACATAAGTATGACAAACCTCTCCAAGACCTTCAGGTCACTCTCTTCCACTCTGAGAGGGTAGTGACTCAGTTTGGAGAACACAGTGGAGGCCTCTGGAAAGATGTTCCATGTCTGCCAGGCGGTCTTCTTGCCCTTGCTCGGAAGGCTGACACTGTATCACAGCCTGTGAACGCATGGAAGAAGAGCATGCCATTCACCTTCTCCTGGCCCAGAGAGTTGCACAGGTCATGCACAGCAATCCAGCGCAGGCTCTGGCCTTGGCCAAATGCCACCCATAGCTTCTCTAGCCCTAGATTGTGGAGAGTGGAGAAAGCACTGACTGCAACGACAAGAACATCTGTGTCATTTGCTTTAACCGTGATGGTCTTGGCTCCATGTTCTGTGGCATATTTGGCATGGAGAAAGATGCGGGTGTCAGCTTCCTCATGAGAGCACTTTTCCAGTCCCTGAAGACTAGCCTCATGAGTGCTGAGGACAGCAGACCCTTTCGTGGCAATGACAACATTTGTGGCAGACATCTGGGCAACTTTGTCTGCCAGGAACTGGAACAACTCTGTCTTGTTGGCATCGTGTCTTAGGAAATTGCGCCAGTTGGATGGAATTGTGTTCTTGTCTGTCACCTTGCGCCTTCCTCCTTGACCACGTTGGAGCCTGGTCTCAGCTTTGAGGCTGGATGTATTGTATACATCAAATACAAGATGTGATGATGTGTACTTGCTGCTATAGGATTGTATCACAGGCAAGAAGTCGCAAAGTGCATAGCCCTCAAAGGTCTTTCCTTTCTTTGGTGGCAAGGCATGGACCAAAGCTGATCCATCTACAATGAGGACATCAGTCTTTGGTTCTTTGTCTTCTAGTGTAACATGACTCTCCAGGACCGAGGTCAGCTGAGACTTCTGACATGTGTACAGCCTACCACCCTCACTAAGGGAAGCTGGGAATGTTTGATTCTCGTGCTGGAAGAATTCCTGCAGATCACATTCACGGCTCTGACAGGATATAAATAGCTTTGAGAAAAGCTGGCAATCCTCCTTCAGAAGTTTCTGCTTTGACTGTTCTACAAGAGCAGCTTCTTGCCTGAAGAAGTCAGTTCTGTTCTTCTTTATCGGCTCATAGAAGGAGACTGCATTGTTTGCCAAAGAGTCTGAAAACTTCTGAAATTTAGTGCGGCCTCTGTCAAGGTGTGTCTGTAGAAGTTCTGCTGAGCTGGGGTGGGCAATGTCTTTGTTGTCAATGGAATACAGATCCTGGCTCTCTTCCTGAAAAGGACTTCCCAAGTGTTGCAAAGCCAATGACAGCTTGCTGACTCTCTCCAAGAATGTCTTCTGCGCATGAGGTGTTTGTTCATGGTGTGTTGTCTGCTCATTAGACTCCTTACTTTGAACCTCTGTTTCGTATGCAGACACCAAGCGGATGATCTCTGGGCCAGCCACCATCCATCTTCTGAGTGCTGACGGATCTTCAGTCAGCCCAATGGCTCCGCCATCAGCCTTTATAAAGGCATTGGTCTGCTCATGAGCTTGGTCAAGAGCCATTGCTGAGAACTGGCGACTGGTCTTGTGCACAACAAAGTTGCCAGCCTTGAACTCCCTTGTGCAACTCTGGGTGTGAACTCTCTAGGTAAGCATGTCCCTGAGGTGAATAGGCAGCCAACGAGCATAGTTTGTATTATTGTTGGAAAGAAGTAGGGTATCAGCTCATGCAATGCCTGGCAGTAGAGGACAAAATTGGCCTCACGGAAGGACCTGATCAGTAGGAATATCACAAGTTCCATAGACAACACCATGTGCCAGAAGTGGAACTGTGGACTCTGCTGTCTTCGAAGGTCACACCACTCCTCAAACTCTAATGCCTGCTCATTGTTGTTTGCTTTCTCAGCACAGTAGTCAGTGTATGCTGTCCTCAGGAGTTTGTACAAACTAGAGGCTGTAACCTGGTGCATCTGCCGTGTCCTGGTTACACTTGCAGCTGACAGGAAGGATTCTGCAGTTCCAGATGAAGCAACTCCTGCCTCCACCAGAGCTCCTGTCCAACCACTGCCATGAAGAAGAGTACCAAGAGATGTCATTGCTGCCATCTCAATGTGCAGACCACCAAACATTACCAGATACTTGTCTTCGCCATACTGATCAGGCCACTGCCACTGCACCTGCTTTGCTACGGCATAGATTGGCTGATCAGCTGTGATTATGGGTATCTGGCAGGGTTCAGAAAATCAGTGACATCCTGCACTTTCTGCATCACGTGTTTGATCGTAGCAACAGAATGAGCCTGATCACGCAGGAGAGGAAGCAATGAAGTTATGGTTACTTCAAATTCTGGGCTTCTCTTCATTGAAGCGTGATGAGCTGACCACGTCAGATTCACTGCATCATCTATTTCCTGGGTGACTATGACCTTGTCTAGCCACTGATACTCCAGTGCAAGCTGTGGCCCCAAGATATCTGTGGGTGGCTTTGGTATTGCAGTGTTTGGTGGCACAGGGTTCTTTGTTTGAAAGGAAGCTGGTGAGATGTTTGTGAATGTGTCCGGCAATTCAGGCACCGACCTCACTTTCTCAGGTGCAAACTTTAGTTGCTGTCTTTCCTGTCCAGTGTTCTCCTTGGTGGGGTGCTGAAATATGGAGATGCTAGTTCCATGGAAGGAGGTAGTGGCAGTAGTTGCAGATGGGTTGTGGTCGATGTTGTCCATCACTGCAGTGGTGAACAACCCTTTTCGCAGTACTGGGGACAGACCACACCCTCCTCCACATATTTGCTAACTGTGGCATCTCCTAACTGTGCAGAGACCTCCAGTACTCTGTCATAAGAGATACTGAGGCCATACTGATGTAGCATTTCAACCAGGTTTCTCTTCCTGGTTTTGGCATAGACTGAGAGTCCCATGTAGACTGGGAATGGTGTTTCTCTGTCTTTGGAGTGTCTATGAGTTGTTGCTCCCTCTTTGTATCAGGAGTAGCAGTTGAACTGCATGAGCTGTGCAATGGCCTGGTCTGACTTTGATGCTCCAAATCGTAACTGTGACTTGATGTCAGCCCCATGCTCAACCATCCCTACAAACTGGAGCAGGAGAGGAGGCACAGAATTTCGTACACAAGCCTCAGAAAATGTGCCATCAAACCGTGACTGATGATCAAGTATAGACTTTCTGAGAATATTTGCTGCTTTAGCAATGATAACTGCCTCTGAAAGATCAGATGATTGAGCAAGTGCTTTTCCCACATCCTTTTGAAATGCAAGTAATACATCTCTGCCAGATTTATGAGCCTCAAGTTCTGGAATTTCTGCCAGAAGTTTGTCTTTGAGTCTCGTGGAATTTACACTTGGTGACTCTACACCTAATTGTTCCAGACGTTGTTGGTAGAGGTGGCAAATATCTGCCAGCCGAAATGTGACTGGATCATCTGAACAAAGGTTGTTTTCAACAATGTATGTCATCAGTTCTGACAGAACTAGTGGATACACATCTGATTCTGACTCAGTGCTACCTTGGTCTTTCTCAAGGCTCCTCAGGTAGGACCTTTTTCTGTTGTAGAGGGCACAAAGACAGGCATGGTGATACTTAAACTCCTGTGCAATGACATCCCCACCAGTCAACTTAGCAAGGAGCTTGCCATCACTAAGTATCTCTGCACATTCACGCAATTTCAAGTCAAGGCCCTTAGTACTAGCCTGTCTGAGATCAGATGCAGGTGCCACTTTCTCACAGAAAATGCAAACTTCATTGTCATGACTGGTTCGGCGCAGTTTTGCACGACTAGTCTCAGTGTTGCTGGTCTGGTCATTGGATTGTCGCTTTCTTGCACGGTCCAGTTTAGTGTTGTTAAACAACAAGCGACAGTTCACATGGTATTTTGCTGCATTTTTCCTGAGAGTGGCCTCTATGCCATCACCTTTATCCAGCCTTGCTGGATCCATTATCAGTGGCATTTCATTAATTTCACTGAACATGGGAATGTTCCTTGCCAGCATTGTGTACCCATCATGGTCTAGGACATGATGACTTGGAGGTGATGTCAAGTGCTCACCTCTTTTGTCCTTCTGACAAAGACAACACAAACTCCAGTTTGTTTTTCTACTGCTCAATATTGGATTGGCATCACATTCTGCCATGATTTCACTTTTGATTAAGGCCGAGGGTTATCCTTTTACCACCTTAAACAAAGCACACATTCCTGTATGGGATTCAACTAGGTTCGGTCTCCTACACCTAGCCCGATCATTCATCCAGTGCCATTTAAGTCCCGTGTGATGTACACCATCCGGGTAAGTACATGAACCATCATGTACAGCCCCCATACCCTTGGCTCGGCTCTCCCGCGCTGGCACATCCTGTCTATTCAGGCGCGGCTATCTAACTATAGCTGGTCTGGGGCTGTTAGAAAGCATTTGGGACACTAAACTAAACTATACTACAACTACTAGTCTAAGACTACAGGATTAGTAAAGCTGGATTAGCTGGCACTGAACCCCATGCTGAGTTACACAGCAGTGATGTCACCAGTGTGCCTTGGTTGTGTGCAGACATACACTCTTTTACATTTATTAATTTTCCTTCAAAATTGATGAGTTATTCGAAAGAGATGGCCTCATTAGGATCTAAAACCACAGAAACCAAGATCCATGCTTAAAACGATAATTGTTGAACGGGCATTATTTCTCATTATAATTATTGTTTCTACCTTTTCTTGGCAGCCATATAGCCCCCATATTTAAAGGTAAACTGTACTGGGAAGCTACAGAAACATAATATTCACAAGAAATAGTATGGAAGAGCTTTACCATATTGCTAGAAGCAAATACATGCCATTCTAGTGAAAAATTAGCCAAAATCTGTCGATACTGGCCGCCATCTTGGAATTTGGCCGCCATATTAAATTTTTTGCGTGGCCAGCGCCCTTTTCTGATAGAGGGAACTTTAAAGAGCACTTGTGCAAAATTTCATGCTTGTTTCACTATCTGAACGATTCTTATGAAATATGCAATTATCTGCTGCACTAATAGGGATACAACCAAGGAGATACTGATAATGTAATACTGCGCATCTTTTAGTTTGTTTCAATGTTTTCCCAAAAGGACTGCCAAAGGTTTTTCATTTTCTGACCTAAAGAGGATATACATCCTTATGGTAGTAAGCATCTCCTGGGTTCAAGGGAGGTGAATGGTGACTTAGCAAGTTGATCAGCTTCCTCATTCCCAAGAACCGCAATATGGGAAGGCACCCATAAAAAAATTGACTTCTTTACTTCTTCTTTTCACTAACAAGAGCCATTCCATAATCTCTAAAATAAGTGGGTATGTAAGGTTAAAAGACTCTAAAGACTGAAGAACACTTCTTGAGTCACAATATATGGTAAAACTATTTCCATTATAGTTAGAATATCCTTTATGGCCTTTCAATTGCATGCAGTTCTGCTGTAAAAATAGATGCAACATAATAATCTCCCGCTTCTTTCTACAACGGTAAGACCGCTCCATAGCCGAGAACAGCATCTGTGAAAACTGCAGCAAAATGGGGTTACTATGTTTGGAGGATTGATTGATTTGTTGCTAATTAGTAAACTAGCGTCACAACATCTAAGTTATTGACACCATGATAAAATTAAATAGGAAATTAAAAATGTATATGAATGAGTTTAAAAGGAGTTTCATATAAGAAACATCTAAAATATATATATACATATATAATATGTATACATATATAATATATATACATATACATATATATATATACACATATATAATACATATATACATATACATATATACATATATATAATATAAAATCATATCTGTAAATACATATATACCACATATACACATACACATATTGTACATGATCTAAATTTTGTTAAGTATACCTTAGTTTAACCAGACCACTGAGCTGATTAACAGCTCTCCTAGGGCTGGCCCGAAGGATTAGATTTATTTTACGTGGTTAAGAACCAATTGGTTACCTAGCAACAGGACCTACAGCTTACTGTGGAATCCGAACCACTTTACAACGAAAAATTAATTTCTATCACCAGAAATAAATTTCTCTAATTCTTCATTGGCAGGTCAGAGATTCGAACGCGGGCCCAGCAGAGTGCTAGTCGAGAACGATACCAACCCGTCCAATGAGGAACTATCTAAATTTTGTTGAGGAGCCCTGCCTACCTAACAAAGATATATAGATGCTCTAAATTACGATTCTCCCCGAGAATCGTAGCAAAGATAAACTGTTCATTTCTGTCACGTCCCCAAGAGAGGAACCTATGCATTAGATTCTCAAGACTGAGACATTCGACCATCAACTGTCTCACAGTCAAGGGAACAATACAGTTCTTGCATAATTGAGGATTTTCACATGACATCAAGAACCATGAGTGAGTCTTGTATGGCCAACCCTTAGCCTACACAACATCGTTTCTTGTCTCCTTGGCATATAAGGCTATGACCAAGGAGATACTAATGACGTAATACTGCGAATTTGTTTAACTGTTGCAATATTTTCCCAAAGGGGCTGCTAAAGCTTTTTAATTTTCTGATTTACTATAGGATATACATCCGGATATGGTAGTAAGCATCTTCTGGGTTTAAAGAATTAAAATATTCTAAAGACTGAAGAGCACTTCTTGATTCACAATATATATTAAAACTACTTCCATTCTGAGGTAAAATTTCCTTTAAGGCCTTTAAAATTGCATGCATTTCTCCTGTAAAAATAGATGCAGAGTGCTGCTGCAGAGTTATCATGTTAGGAGGAATAATCTAAAATTGTTGACTGCATAGCCTCATTGGACATTATTCCTCTGTCGAATCAAAATTTTACCCCTGGAAGGTTCCAGGGGTGCCTATCCGAATACCTAGCTGGTAAAATCTCCATCCTTGGCATGTTCAATAGTCTGGTCATATATTTTACTCTAAAAGCAAATGGTAGTGGCTGACTGGGGTGAATCTCACAAAATTGCCAGTGTCTTTTATTTCTTATACAAATGCTGGTTCAGGACTTTGGAAGCCTCTGAAATCTGTATCACCCCCAAACCAGCAGACGTTGGTAATGAAGATCCAGAGGCATCTCACCAGTGTCCACAAGCATGCTCTCAGTGGGAGATCATTTAAATGCTCCTGTAGCATATCTTACTCCTCCATGATAAATTGAATTAAAGATTTAAAGATATTTGGCTTTGCTGGGATGTACACTTCACACCCTTAAGTTAATTTTGAAAAGACTAAGGCTTTGTATAGTCTCAACATCTGAGTTCGGTCTGCACCCCAGGGAGTATGGGACACAACTTTCAGCACATTCATTACTTTCAAGCACTTGCACTATCCGGGGATCTGCTACTTCACAACCATTATTCTTGATAACTGAAGGCTGGCAAGGAGTAAATTTGCCTGCTATTTTTCTAACTCTCTTTCCAACTAAAGTCAGGGGTGTTTTTGAACTTAGTGAAGATATGGAATTGTCCAAAGACTACAGTGCACCTCACGTGGTGCACTGTAGTCATTAAAAAGGTTTGTAGTGTCCCTTTGGCCCCTTGCTGCTTTCCCTTGTTAGCCTTTTACTTACCATCAATTCCCTTTCTTTCTTCCATTTTGCTGTCCAACCACTCGAACTCCCTCGTTTCTCTGTTGTCTTAAGCGTTCAATGGCTGATAGTGCCCCAGTGTTTGGCTTTATAGCCTAATTTTCATAAATCATTCATAACTTAAATTGTTTTATTGGTGCACTTTAAACTCAAAATGCTAGAATTTGTATCATATGAAAGAATGAATCCCATAAAAAAAACCTGGTATCTACATTTTCTTTTTAAGAAGACTAGTGGACCAAGTGCCGTCTGTGACTGTGCATTCTGCTATCATCTTCGAAACGGGACAAAGTTAGCTTGAGTTTTGGAAAAGGCTGCGGAATTTTCGACAAACAGACTTTAAGTTATGTCAACAGAAAAATGTGCTTGACGCTTACAGCCGAAGCTACAAATAAAAGGATTTTCCTGTTCTTATTTTACGGTCTGCACCTGCTTTTACCATAAACAAAGTAGAAGAAAGCAATGCTTTAGATTCGCAGTAGCGCTAAGTGTTCCATTTAACGGTACGTAATTACGGATGTGGTAGGTTTTATTTCAACCAATTTCAGGAAGTCGCCACTGGTTACAGGTTTATATATATTAGTATGGAAAATAATTTTATTCATTAAATAAGAAGTTAATTCATGCGATATGGTGGCATGGTGAAGAAGGGGTGCCACGGTAATGATTACATTAGTTAGGGTGCCATCACTCAAAAAAGATTGAGAACCACTGCCTAAACTATTGCTGCTTAATAAATGTGAGGTGGTCATTCAGGGTAAAACACTGTACACCAATATCGTAATGGAAAAGGTGAGTTAGGTGGATCCGTAAATAAGACACGTTTAGATATAAAAAAGATAAATAAACGAAAATAATACGAGAAAATAACTAGCTCTGCTTATTCTTCCCCTTTTGACTGTCATAACGTTTGCCTTTTCCTTGTCAAATTACAGCTCGCCACCTCGTTTCTCGTCGCAGAGATGACGTTTCCCTAGCATATATTAGTTCTGGGTTAGTGCAAACAAGACAGACATACAGATTCTGAGGTAATGTAAACAAAACAGGCGTAGAGAGCGAGAGAGAATAATGTAACGTCCTTGGAAAACAACAAAACTTTTCCCAACGACGTTTCCTTGACATGACGAGTGTCACCGCTGAGTGCGCTCACACACGAGTCCACCTTCTCCAGGTCGATTCATACTGCGGTGGAATATACATATAATAATTCTAATGTACTCACAACTTTGCACTTTACCCAAAGCTCATACAAATTTTCTCCCTTTTTCACTCTCTCCCTTTATACTCGTGCATACATACATTTAATATCGTCAGCCACGGTTATGCCGAGGCCATGCATCATTTAACTGTTCAATGGTCCACCCAACAACACAATACAACGTTATGTCAGACATATAAGATAGTGTCAAAAATATTAAATAAAATAGACACGGGACAACACACATATTAACATTATCACCATTATTTAAAATAGAGCACAAAAAGATCCTATTTTATAAGGTAGGCATAAACGTTTCAAAGAGAACGACAACTAATGAACGGCAACTAGAATTAACATCACGGAGGCCCAAAGTGTCATTGAAATGAAGCGGTAGTATCAATACTTTCCAACCTTGCCTGCAGTGGACATTACGAAGCCACTTCTCAAAATAAGTAAAATATTAAAAGCAATGTTTGGTGACATACTTTACTGTGGTGAAAGTAAGTAACTGAGTGTTGTCTGAGATCGTGACTGGCATCGTGAGGCCGACGAGCAAGTGAAAGAATATTTAGATGGCAAAACTTGCTATTTACTTAGACGAAACAATCTTCTCAGGCTTTAAAATGTAACCATTTAGTTTTGTTACAGAAGTTCAGCTTCGGCAATAAAATGAAAACTAAATCAAAGTTAGATTTTAAAAGGTAAGTTATATTCCCCTACTAAGAATTAATATATCTTAAACGTGTTGGAGAAACGTGAAAACTATACTACAGTTGAGATTTACATTCCCTCCACATTATCATTATTATTCAAATAATTACCAGACCACTGAGCTGATTGTTAGCTCCCATAGACCTGTCCCGAAGGATTAGAATGAAATGGAATACCAGGTCTAGGCAATGAGCCAAGCAATGGGACCAAATAGGTCATTCGGCGTGGTGATGAATGAAAATGAAATTTTTTTTTAAATATGTACACTCGCCAAAAAAATTTCAGTTTTCTTAAATCATCGGACACGTATCGATTATTAATGCCACACCTGGCAATGCCAGAAAGGGAGTGGAGCTTCAAAGTCATCGTGTTTTTTGCTTCATGGATTTTCTATATCTTTAAACCATGAAGATTATATAGAAGTCCTATAATCATTGATACTTGAATGTAGTAACAACCTCTACATTACTCATTCATGTTGTTTTTGTAACGACAGTTCAGAGTAGAATATAAATCAACCTTCTTTAAAACCTACTGTGAAGCCTTACAATTAACAATGTTATTACACTAAAATGAAATAAAATTCATGCGTAATTGGAAACACGATCTTAAATAATAAGAGAAAATGTTTCAAAATATTGGCAATATCCAAGGGAAATCGTGTGGAACAATACCGGAGTGAATGCAATTTTATTATTATTATTATTATTAGAGAGAGAGAGAGAGAGAGAGAGAGAGAGAGAGAGAGAGAGAGAGAGAGAGAGAGAGAGAGAGAGAGAGAGAGAGAGAGAGAGCAAAGTAAGTTTTTGTGTACGCATAGGCCTATCTATAGAGATACTTAATTCATTATATTTTCTTTGAGAGACTGAGTGAAAATATATTTGTAAAGTATATTCTGGAAGAGAGAGAGAGAGAGAGAGAGAGAGAGAGAGAGAGAGAGAGAGAGAGAGAGCAAAATCTGCTATTGTGAAAGCATTGAACTATCTACAGCTACTTAAATCATTATATTTTCTTTGAGAGATTTGAGAGATTGAGACGATTGAGATGTAATATATTTGTAAACCATGTTTTAGAATGACGGACCGATTTATGGCTACTAAAACTGGCGTCACAAAATCTAAGTCATTGACACAGTAATAAAATTAAGAAGGAAACTAAAAATTAAATAAATAAATATATTCAAAAGAAGTTTCATATAAGGAATATCTGAAAATACAAATATATACATATATATATATATATATATATATATATATATATATATATATATATATATATATATATATATATATATATATATATATATATATATATATATATGTATATATATTATTACATCTGTTCATACATAAACACATTGCAAATACATAAGATTTAAATTTATTGAGGGGGCCAGTTTCCCTAACAAAGATACACAACTGTTCTATATTACAATCTTCACCGAGAATTGTAAGCAAGGATAAAATGTCCATCTCTGTCACGTCCCCAAGAGAGGAACCTACATCTTAGAGCGAGCCCAAGCTGGGACATTCGACCAGTCAAGGGCTCAATAGGGTCCTTGCACAATGGAAGGTTTTCACCTGACATCAAGAACCCATGAGTGAATCTTGTATATCCAATCATTAGCCTGCATAACATCGTTTCTTGTCTCCTTGGCATATTAAGATATGACCAAGGAGTTACTGATGGCGTAACATTGCGAATATTTTTATTTGTTGCAATATTTTTCCAGAGATTTTTCATTTTCTGACCCACAAGAGAATATACATCTTATGTGGTAGTAGGCATCTCCTGGATTCTGGATAGGTGACAGCTGACTTAGCCAGTCGATGAGCTTGCTTGTTCTCAACCACCCCAACATGGGAAGGCACCCAGCAAACATTTACTTCTTACCTCTTCTTTTCACTAGCAACAATCTTTCCAAAATCTCTAAAACCAATGGATGTGAAGAGTTAAGAGATTCTAAAGACTGTATTCCATTTCTTGAGTAAAACATATAAACTCAGTTTTTTTTACCAAGGCGCATGTGCACTCACTCGCAGGGGTGTCCTTTTAGCTCGGAAAAGTTTCCTGCTAGCTGATTAGTTGCAAGTATTTTGTCCGAATAGCATCATTGTTTTCAAATAATTACCGAGTAATGTGAATCAAAACTTATTTACTAACCTAAGTTTCTCCCTCAGATATATGTTTTGTCAATAAATAATGTTAAGGAATAAAGAGATTATAAAGTATTGTGATGGAAAGTCTAAATTTAATAACACCCGCCGAAGCCAACGACAGGAGCTGTTTTCGGATGCACGCTGCATAATTTATTTTACTTTTCACGTATTTTAACGCCAATTGGGATAAATTACACTTAGCACAAGAAAAAACATGTTATTATAAACTTTCTTTGAATACCAGAATCTACTAAAAACATGGAATTAATAAAACTCGCTATTGGTGAAAACTTCCGGGAGGTACAAGGAACAGCCTGTGGTGGCAAGTATTTATTTCTTCTTGAGATTTATTTTCTGTGCTCCATTACTACTATCTGTATGCGTTTTTTCTTTCATTACTGGTTCTTGTTATTGAAGAATATGTATGTTTCTTAGACGGATTTTGAATTCATCTCATTTTCAATTCCAATTTAGCTTCTCTTACAAACATACCAGTTCTTTCTTGTAATATTTTTAACTCTGTATTGTATATATATAGTACATACAATCTTTGGACCTTGCATGGTGGCTTTTGCCGATGGTTTATACACTTTCGTTTACTGCATTTCCATTGTGTGGCATGTTCTTCCGATCCACAGTACGCGTACACGGGTTCATTTAGGCAATATTTCTTTAAATGCCCATATTCACTACAATTTTGACACTGTAGGGGCCTCAGGACAGATGGTCTTAATTCTCTGTTTTGGCCTAATATTTTTTATTTTTTGAGGTAGATCTTGACCTTCAAATTTTATTTTTTGCAATTTTTAACATTTGCTTATTTCTTTGCTTACTTGGTATATAATATTGTATACCTCACAGTCTTGGACACTGGGATATCTTTTTTTAAGAGAGTCCAACAGAATACTCTTTTTGATTGGTTCGTCACTGTTCTCAGCCAGCACAATAGTACCCTGAATGCTATTCATAGTGTCATGTTTTTTTAACTTTAACTTTTATATTATCTATTATTGTTATAGACATAGTCCTCAGACTGACTCTTTATTGTGGCTTCTATAAGCCAAGTCTTTTCTCTTAACTGTCTAAACGACATTTCTGCCGTTGAATGTCTGTTCAATAGGTAGTTTTCTAACTTTAGGGCTGAACTTTTATGTTCTGTTTCTAAGGTTAAAAACCTTGATCAACTTCCACTTCAAAAGAGGGAGTTGAAGTGAGTCAAGGTTGGGTCAAGACGATATTTAAGTTTTCATCTTTTCTTTTTTTTAGGTAGGTTATAAGGTTTGTTCTGTACTGGAGCATAGGGTTCCAGTGTAATTAAACTAGAATGTTTCTTGGATTTTTCTAGGCAAAGGTTGTCAGAGGGGGAGATTCCAGCAATTGTCAACTGTGCCGAGACAGTACCATCAAAGGGCCCAAGGGTACTCGAATCTTTATTTATACTTATCATAAAGATTTGAGGTAAAAAAAAAAAAAATTAAACCTGAGAACTTTAAAAAAATGTCATTATCCTCTCATGAAGTTTAGTCTTTCACCAATGGCACAAGTGAGAGCCATCTCCCAAAATCTGCATCCCCACCCTACCCCACAGGGGATGGCACAACATGATTAGAGTGGCCCAAGTGTAAGCCAAACCCACTTACTAGGGCCGAAAGTATTACGAGAACACTATCATCACCACCCTAATCATATTATGGGCAAACTTTCTAGAATGCCTAAGAGTCCTATCCACAGAACCAGATCCCCCTGGAATCCGTGGTCCAGCCCTAAAGAATAGTTCTGCCTTTGACATATCAATCTGATCTCTCTCAGGTCCGAACATTATCGGGTAGTTGATGGTCCTACCACAGTTCCCACTATTTAGCTTTGGATATAAACCCAATCCCAGCTATGGTATTTTTTCCTATTTATCAAGTCCAACAAATTTTACAAAAAGTGGAAAATTCCACAAAATTAGCCCAAAGTAATTTATAATAAATGAAACTCTTTGACTCAAGCCCGGGAACAAATTCCTGGGGTTCACGAGCCCCCTCACCACATCAAGGCGGTCCCACATGGAGGGGGCACTTTTTACCAGATACATATGTAATTGTAATAGCCACAATGCCCCCTTAACTTCTCAAATTCTTTGCGCCGTTTGGATACTCTTGTTACTACAAAACCTTAAGATCCAAGTGCAAGAAATATGAAGAAATTATGATGTCCAGTTGCCGACCCGACCACAAGAAGGATAAAAGAATTATTGAGTTGTACTTTTATAGCACGTAATCAGCTTATTCTTTCCATCGTCATTTTTTGGTGGTCAGTATCTTTCCCTATATAATCTTTTAATTGACTTGTCCCTGCTTCCAAGTGGTTATGCCTAATCTTTTGTGAAATCTCTTAAATATTAACCTCTGTTTTGGTAGGTCTACTAATTCTTCAACTGTGTTGGATTCCAAGTAAATATTTTCCTTCATAATCCCTCAGTCATTTATACGAGCTTTCTTTGTAAACTTACTTTTACATTTCTATCAGTCTGCTAAGTAAAGGACAATAATTAGAAAGGCCTAACGCCACTCTATTGTTTCACTTTCCTTCATGGTATTGCCTTTATTTATATAGTCATCACGTTTCCTATTTTCGTGATTCAGTTATACATATACAATATATATATATATTTACATATACAATGTATTATATATATATATATAAAACAAATGACTTCTTCTTCT
Organism: Macrobrachium rosenbergii; assembly: GCF_040412425.1. Lineage (NCBI taxonomy): Eukaryota > Metazoa > Arthropoda > Malacostraca > Decapoda > Palaemonidae > Macrobrachium > Macrobrachium rosenbergii. The sequence continues at coordinate 20,538,081 of NC_089776.1, read as the reverse complement.
TTTTCTTTTAACGTGCTTTTATTCCCATTTTTGTATGGGTAAGCACGATGCCTTCTTTGAAGGACTTTTTGATTTGATGCTGGTAGACCTGTGGTCTCGATCGGCACCTGACATCGCAGCGGTACGTATGTTTCATGTATCATACCAGATTCAAATGCCCTTTCTTCCCAGCAGCTAGTTATCGGGTATGGCGAGAGTTCAGACGTGTGATGTTTGAGTTATGCATTTTTAGAAGGTGTTTAGTGGCTTTGTTTTTTTGTGTGTGTATTTAGTCTGTAACATCCATTTGTTAATTTTTAAGCAAACCTATCCGTTGATTACATATATAATCCCGGGATGTCTACACGGATAGCAAAGTGTCTGCCTCTCTGATCAGCCGGCTTGGGATTGCCACAGGACAGAAGCTGCTGCTGTAACACTGAGCCATTGAATTCATGTGTATTTGTCTTATATATATATATCAGATATATATATATAAGTATAGCTTATATGTCAAAAATCATCCCATATATAGTCTTCTTTCATTATAACATATAATATATATACCCATATATAAATATATCCATTATCAAGATATATATATTATATATATATAAAGTGCATATATATATATTATATATTATATATATATTATAAAACCATTTATATTATATATACTTATATTATATATATATATGTATATACTGAATATAGGCATATTATATATATGATTCCAAAAGCAAACATAGGTTATATATATAGAACACTATATTTGTATATATCCTTTTCTTGGTTGAATATATATATTATATAGTTATATATATACCTCGGCCTATAAATATATTATATTTATATATTATATAATATAAAAAATGGGCATATATATATTATATATATATTATATATATAGATAGAATTATCAGAATACACTATCTCCATATTGTATATATATATATATAAGATCAATATAAAACAGTGACATAATATGTCTGTTATATATAAACTTATATAATGATGATTCCATTCGAACAAACATATTAGGTATGGAGTGCATATATTATAAAACCACACTGATATAGGCGACAGATATTCACCAAGTTCCAAACGTGTACTCACTATTTTTTTATTATCTTACACAGACATGATATATCGGTGAAATGGGACGATAATTTGATGTTTTGAATGGGTCTCTCCTGGTTTATATAAATATATAGTATTTTAATATTCTCCCATAGCTTAGGAAGATATGCTCTATATATAAATTCTGCTAATAATATTATTATATATGAAAAATATAGCATTCTCGGGGTATGCTTAATCACTGAGTATGTTATATCATCCACTAGAGGACCTAATTCACTACATTTACTTAAGGCTGATCCAAATTCTCTCATAGGATAAAAAGTATACCTTATATTTAACCAGATCACTGAGCTGATTAACATATTTATCTATATATGGCCCGAATATTATACTTATTTTACGTGTCTAAGAACCAATATGGTTACCTAGCAACGGGACCTACATATATATTGTAGAATCCGAACCACATTATATATAGAAATGAATTTCTCTCACCATAATAAATTCCTCTAATTCTTCACTGGCCGGCCGGATATAGAACGCGGGCCCAATATATATATATATATACGGTACCGACCCGTCCAACGAGGAACTCTCATAGGAAAAGGCACATTATATTTGTTCATTCCTTTATGTAATAAAATCAATTGCTACCTGTTCCATTAGCCTTCTTTGAGCTGAAAGGGGTCTATCTTCTTTATTTTTCTTTGCAACATTATATAAAATGATTATCAAACTAATTTGCCACTAAATATATAAATATATTCTTCATATATATACTGATCTTGATAACTGGAGGTTGACAAGGAGTAAATTTGCCTTATATTTTTCCAACTCTCATCCAGATTTAAGTTACAGGTATTTTGAATTTAGTGAAGTTATATAAAATTGTCCAAGATTCCTTTCGTGCCTTTTTAATTTTATATGGGGACATAGCTCTTGCTTTTCAAAATTCAATACGGTAATACTCATTTTCGTCTGTGATATCTGGTGAAAGCTGATTTCATAGTTCTTCAAGTTTCCTGACATTTACGAGTCCACCAGGGAAATGGACGCCAAATAAATATGCCCAAAGTCCTATTTACAGATGAAGTCCAGCCGAAAATAAAACTATTGAAAAAAATCAAGAGCATCATCTACAGAGAAAGTTATCAGCTGAGTCATCTATTAAGCCGTATTCCAGGAATGTTGCCCAATCAGTTTAACAATGTTCCATTTAGGTAACATTGAGGATGGAGGATATGAACCTACATTCATTACTATTGGAAAATGTTTGCTGGTATATCTATCATTCATCACTCCGACTGAAATCAATAAGGCACTCATCACTTCATATGAATAAGTCAATTGCTGACAATGTGCCTGTTTGAACATGAAGATGTGTAGACTCCCATGTGTTTTGGATTACTGCATTTTCACTTTCTATGATGAAATACAGGCAATTTCCTCTTTGATTGGTAACAATATCACCTCAAATATAATTTATACTATTATACATCTCTCATAATTACCAAAGGACATATAGCTATTGAATAATATATTTAAATCTATCAATGGGGATAGATTTCATATAGGTGGTAGATATATATATAGCATGCTATATTTTATTTATATAAATAGATCTATATATATATATTATGCAGTGTAGACTGGATACTAATAGGATTTTGTATATATCGTTATGTTATTAAAGTGGAACGATAGGCTATATACTCTTGTGGGCTATTACATGTATATATATTATATATATATATCTCCTGTAAAGCTATATATAAGGATACACATTATATATATATATAGCCTATATATTCTTCCTATATATATTTATATATAATATTATATATATATATATTCACTGGAAGAAATGAATTATATATATTTTATATTTTAGCCCCTTTAAAGTGCTTTAAGTTTACTGCCTTGCTCCTGCTTTTTCTGGAATATATATACCGATTATTTATATTATAGCCTTCCATTTTAAATTCGATGGTATATATATATTCCATGGAAAAGGTATCTACATACAGATGGTACATACATATTATATAGTGTCATGGGCATTTATATACATAAATACCGTACCAGATAAAGCGGGCGCTGCCTATAGGAGATACATATAATTTACATACAGGCTCATATACATATACACGTCATCTAAATATATATAGGAGAATATAGTCACTGCTGGTGCACGCTCCAGTACATAGATACACAAGCACCAGATACAGATAATATATATGACTATTTATCACAAGCCGTGATTCATATACAATCTGGCGCAAACGTCCTTTAATAGGCCGACACTCTACCCAGGCATTTTTTTATTATTATTATTAGGGAATTTTTTTTATTGGATATCGTAAAGTGGCAAAACACCAGTTCGATTGAGTTGATATCAGGTATTCATAGGGCTCTTGGCCGACTGGTTAGGATGTCACTGTAACTGATTAGGCCGTCCGGCACTGGTTCGACCCCACGGGTCATTGGACGTGGTATGAATGAAAATTCCCCCTTCGTTAAAAATAAAAAAACAAAAGTGGAATTGATATTAAAGGACGTTTACACTGGAATACATCACGGTGATTAAATAATATATTCGACAAATGTTTTCGGTCAACATATAAAAAGGTGGGTGGATATATCTAAAATTCAAAAATAAGTTGACGGGTAAGTTTTTAAATTTCGTTTTTAAAAATTCATTAAATGTCCCTATAGCTGATTTTGTATTTTCATCACGGGACGGTGGATTTTATATATCACCATAAAAAAATTACAGTTCTTCATGAAAATACAATTGGAATGATTGAAAATGTAGTTTGAGCTTTCTGATGAAAGTATTACGTGAACACTATCATCCCCATATTAAACCTATTATGGGCATATACTGGCTGGAATATATATAATAGTCCTATCCACAGAACCAGCTTCCCCTGTGGATCCGTGGCCAATGGTAATGAATAGTTCTTACGTTTGACATATCAATCTGGCTCTCTGGTACCAGCCCATTAAGCTGAGTTGATGGGCTACCACCAGTTCCTCTATTTAGCTTTGGATATAAAGGACAATCCCAGCTATGATAAATTTCAAGGATTTATCAGGTCCAATAAATTTTACAAATATGGAAAATTATATATAAATTATCAAAGTAATTTGTGAGACTCTTGGAACAAACATGGCGGAACAAATTCCTGGGGTTCAAGATTCCCCTCACCACATCATCAGGTGGTTCTGGAGGGGGCCAATAAATAACGACCAATAAACAGTATGTGAATTTGCTAGTTATCTAAAATATCGTTTAAACACTATTTATCAAAAATTAAAACCGCTTTTCACATATACGTTTGTTCAAGACTGACAAAACCAGAAAATTAAAAGCCATATGTTGATTAAAAGTTCAGATAAAAATATGATTCTTAACTTTGTAATTTTTGTATTTGACTTGTATTTTTTAAATGATTTTTTGTATTTTTTTTTAGTTGAACTTTTAATACATATGTAATTTTAATTTTCTGTGTAACTTTGTCAGTCTTGGTGTACTTTTACGTATGTGTGAAGTTTTGATTTTCATTTTAATTAGTGTATAAACGATGGATAACTAGCAAATTCATATATTTTTATTGGCCGTTATTTATTGTACAGAACCCTGATGCCCATTCAGCTGAAAATGGGAAACATCCTCTGAAATAAATTATAGTACGGACATGTTTGTTCCTGCAGCTGCTCATCCATAATATCACCTGAAAGGACACCCGTTAATATATATATATATATATATATATATATAATATATATATATATATATATATAAATATATATATATATATATATATATATATATATATATATGTGTGTGTGTATATTATATATATATATATATATATATATATATATACATATATATATATACACATATATATTACATGTGTACATCCTTGCAGTGTCCTTGGAGGTCTTTATGGATGAGGCTGCTGGATCCATGGATGTAGCAAACGTAAGCTTAGCCATGTACCAATCAGCCATGCAGCCATCCACCAAGTGAGAAGCACATTCAGGGCCGGTACAAAGAATAAGAAAATTTCAAATAATCATAAATAGTATAACAGCATTTTAAATAAAAGGATAAATTAACACAGGTGCTAAATAACAGTTTCTGTTTAACAGTACAGTTTCCATAGCTCAGTTTATTGTTCTTTTTACCCTACAGGTTATGCAGTCTGTCAAGTGAAAATTCTGACAAAATGTCCTCAACTCAAAAAAAAAAAATTGAAGCACAGCAAGGGCAAAGACTTGAGATTCCTGTCGTATCCACGTTAACAAGAGATGAACTTATGTGACCTATTTGTGGTGGTGCATAAGGCAGGCCAACCTGTACACTCTAGCATTGTATTCCTAAGCGTGTACTACACAGTAATGCAGTCTGAGGATGTTATATGTTGCGGACCCTTTAATAAAGGCATCACGTCTTTATGCCACGGGATGATGATGGGCACTTTCACGGAGGTGTTTCATTACCCTGCTTGTTTCTCGTACCCTGATTGGTAAGAGAATAATGGATGATGTGACTTCCGTTATGGGGATGACCAGATCTATAATAGTCTTTACCAGTAATTGCGGATAAGTTTTCGACATTTGAGCTCATCACTATGAAGTGCAGACACCGCAAATTATTCACTAATTACCTAATATCAGTAATTGTGCAATTAATACATTAAATATTAGCAATGACATGAATCAAACACCAAGATAACATAAACTATAAAAACACAATTGTGTCACTAATGTTGAAACGTAACACCGAATCAAACATGTACAATGCATGAAAAGTTCCGTACGACCCTTAAGCCAAATGCGTTCGAAAGGAAATATATAACACAGTCGAAGGTAATAAAAGCATCACTGCATTAGAATCGAGCAGTGTTTTTATAAATAAAAATATTAAAAACTTTAAAATTAAAGAACACAAGGCATTACTCGACTCAACAAACAGTTGCGTACTTATAAAAAAAATAAAGGTATTTTTCATAGATTAATGCAAACTTTAAACAAAAAAAAGTTACGAGAGTTTTGAATAAGGAGCTGCAAATTCGGTAACCTTGAGGAACGTAACTGTGTCATAACACCATTCTTTAAAAACTCGGACATATTATCACCCCGATTCTGCTTTCACTAGTCACATGACTTGCTTTTATGCTTTCCTCAGTTACCCATTTGCCTCTTTTCATTTACTTACCGTCTTCCATTTTAAAATTAACCTTAATTTGGGTACAAGGTACGCCACACTGTCAACCTAAGTGTTTTTAATTTTTGTTTTTCATCTCACTATGGACATTATCATAGTCACCTAACCTGACAGCGTTGTAAAAAATGAAACACTCTCAGTTGTGTGAAAAAAAACCCTCCCGTCAGCTTCCACACTGAAAAAAAAAATAACTCACGGATATGTTACGAAAGCAGAAGACCTCCATTCCTGCCAGTAATCTTATTCAGCATTACGTAAGTATGATCATGCCTGGCAAGGGGCAGAGGTCGTTGCTCACATAAAGTGGAACAAATGGAGATAAATGGATGTGTAGCCAATGTCGTGCTGCATTGTGTCATGATTTAATGGAACCTAATTAGCCGACTGACGAAGGCTTCTAGTTCATGGAGAGTCAGTCCAAACGTGGTCAGAATTCCTTTCACGCTTTGTGCTGTGATCCCAACAATAATACCCCTAACGACTGTACGGACACTAGAATCAGATGAAGGGTTTATGCCAGTGACCTGGGATATTTACCTTGTGTAAGGATCGCATCGCCCATGTAAATCAACAACTTAAATGTTTAGAAGCGTCTATGAAAAGAAGTCAAGATCTTTTCCTAATGAAAATGCAGAAGGGCGGGCAACTTGAGACCCCGCAAGGAAGAGAAACACCTGTCTCTTCTTGAATAATGGAAGATTATAAGAGTCGAAGAAAGGAGGTAGAAAATTTGGCAGCAAAGAAAAAGACAAAGTTCACACATCATGCTGTACAAAGATTACAGATTTCCACAGAATATATATGAAAAAAAGTTGTCAGATAGGTGTTCCAAGACCAACTCGGGAGGTAGGAGGGGAATCCCTGAACTTGATGGAATATCGACCGATATAACACCGAAAAGTAAAGGAAACGAAAGCCATTTTGCGGAGGAAAGATCAAGAAAAAAGGGAAAGGCCTGCTGGTCACCGCAACAAGTAATTGCCTCTGATTCAGTGCTTCCCACGACGGTGATTAAAAACGAAAACACTCCAGAATGTGAGAGCAATATTTTGAAGAAAAGATCTAGTCATCTAAACAGAGTACCACATTTAGGAACACATCATTAAGCGGTTTCTCCAAGAGACTGACTGATTTAAACTACTAAAATTGTCGTCACAGCTTAGGTTATTGACGTCGTAATAAAATTTAATGGGTAACTAAAAATATAAATAAATAAATTTCAAAAGGCGTTTCATATAGGAATATATATATATATATATATATATATATATATATATATATATATTATATATATATATATATATATATATATATATATATATATATATATATATATATAATCATCTGTAAATTCATATGTACTATATACACACACAGAGTGTACTTTGTTGAAAATTTGTCAAGGAGGCCGCCTCCGTCACAAAGATTTATAACTGCTCTATATTGCAACTGTAGCGAGGATAAAAAATGTCCTGCTCTGTTACGTCCACAGGGCAAGACCCAATGTCTCAGATTCCCAAGACTGGGTCATTCGACCAGCAAATGTCTCACAGTCAAGGGCACAATACAGTCATCGCAAAATGGAGGATTTTCACGAAACATTAAGAACATATGACTAAGTCTTGCATGTCCAATCCTTAACTTGCACAATACCGTTTCTTGTCTCCTTGGCATATAGGAACATGACCAAGGAGACACTGATGACATAATGCTGCGCATTTTTTGATTCGTTGCAATATTTTCCCATAGGGGCTGCCAAAGCTTTTTAATTTTCTGACCTACTAGAGGACATACATCCCATTATGGCAGTAGGCATCTTCTGGGTTCTAGGGAGGTGACTGCTAACTTAGCAACTTGATCAGCTTGCTCGTTCCCAAGAATCCCAACATGGAAGGCACCCAGCAAAAATTTGCTTCTTTACCTCTTCTCTTCACTAAAAGCAGCCATTCCAATACATCTAAAATCAGAGGGTTTAAAGAGTTAAAATATTCCAGTGACTGAAGACCACTTCTCGAATCACAACATACAGTAAACTGTTTCCATTCTACTTCTCGAATCACAACATACAGTAAACTATCTCCATTCTACTTTTCGAATCACAACATACAGTAAACTATTTCCATTCTAAGTCAAAAATTTCTTTCCAAAGCCAACGCCAGCTTCTGACTTTAGGCCATCCGTGAAAACCTCTACAGAGTTATCACGCTGCAAGGAATTATCTAAAAATATTAAACACACTGGACATTTCTGCCTTCGCAGAATTAAAATATTTACAGAATTTACCTCTGGAAGGTTCCAGGGAATTAACCGACTACCTAGCTGGTAAAATCGATGTTTAGGGATATTTAATTAAAGGGTTATCAGTTTTACTCTAAAAACAAATAGCTGGGGTAGCTTGGGGTGATTTTCATAGAATTGCCAAAGCCTTGCATTTCTAATGCAAATGCCGGTTAAGGACTTAGAGAGCCTCTGAAATCTGTATCAGCTCTGAACCAGCAGACGTTGGTAATATAGATCCAGAGGCATCTCACCAGTATGTATAAGCAGGCTCTCAGTGAGAAATGATTTAAATGCTCCTGTAGTTAATCTTATTCCTCCGTGATGGATAGAATTAAGCAATTTAAGGCTATTAGGCATTGCTGAAGTGTTCACTTCACACACATGTTAATTTTGAAAACACTAAACACTGAGTTTGATCTGCATCCCACGAAGTGTGGGACAGAACTTTCAGCACATTCAGTGCATTCAAGTATTTTGTCTTGATATATTTCAGATGTGAAATTCAAGTCAGCTTAGTATCAACCCAAGAAACCTTGTTTCACCAACGCAAGGGATTTTCTACCCATGTATGAACAGATCTGGATCAGGATGGAATCCTCTTATACAACAAAAGTGCATAGTTACTGTTTTACTAGCTCAAAACCTAAAACCAGTTATCTCAGCCCACTTTACTATGTTATCAATGCAGAGCTGAAGGCGGCATTCAGCCACTGCCATCATTGTTGCTGCAAAGGATATCGAGAGGTCAACAACAAAAAGGGTAGATGTTATATCTAGGGGAATTATTTTAAGACACCCCATCAATTGCTAATACAAACAAAGTTACACTTAGAGCACTTCCTTGTGACACTCCTTCTTCTTGGTTGAATACATCTGACACTGTTGCTCCTACTTGAACCTGAAATAACTATTTTTTAAAAATGCCTTAATAAAAAGAGGCATATTGCCTCTCAAGTTACATTCATTAACAGCCCTCAGAATGCCATATCTCCAAGTTGTATCATAAACCTTCTCAAGATCTGAGAAAACAATGATGTGACGCTGTTTGTTAGCAAGAGTATCACATATTGAAGATTCTATTCGAACCAACAAATCAGTTGTGGAGCACATACAAAGAAAACCACACATCAAACGTGTGTTCACCATTTTTCCCATGATCTTACAGGTATGATGTCAGTGCAATGGGACGATAATTTTATGGCTTGAATGGGTCTTTCCTGGTTTCATGAATGGAAATCATTGTTCTCAGAAAATTCTGTTAATAAGGCGTATGTGAAAAATCTGCTATTTTCGGGGGTATACTTGATCACTGAATATGGTATATCACCCAGTCCAGGAGCTGATTTATTTAAGGCTGGTTAAAATTCTCTCATAGTAAAAGGTACACTGTACTCTTTATTCCTTGATGTATTAAAATCACATTCTACCTGTTCCATTAGCCTTCTTTGAGCTGAATAGAGTCTGTCATCATTTTTCTTTGCAACATTTGCAAAATAATTAGCAAACTTATGTGCCACTAACCAGGGATCTGCTACCTCACAAATACTGATCTTGATAACTTGCTATTTTTTATTTAAATTCTTCCAAACTAAAGTCAGAGGTGTTTTTGAATTTAGTGAAGATATGAAAATTGTTCAAGATTCCTTTCGTGCCTTTTTAGTTTCAATGCAGAAATCTGGGCTCTTGCTTTTAGAAATTCAACACGGTAATACTCACATTTTCGTCTGCGGTATCTGGTGAAACCTGACCACATAGTTCAATGAGTTTCCTAGCATTTACGAGTCCCCCGAGGAACTGGTCGGTGAATAAATATGCCCAAAGTCCTATTTAATGATTGAAGTCCAGCCAAGAATATGATTGTATTCATAAAGTCAAGAGCATCATCTACACTGGGAAAGTCATCAGCCGAGTCATCTCATGAACTGTGTTCCTATAAAGTTTCTCAATCAGCTTTACCAATGTTCCATTTAGGTAGCCTTGAAGATAGAGGATTTGAAGCTACATTCATTACTATTGGGAAATGGTCGCTCGTAAATCTATCATTTATCACTCTCCAATTAAAATCAATAAGGCAGTCATCATTGCATATAGGTATATCAATTGCTGATAATGTGCCTGTTTGAATGTGAAAATGTGTAGATTTCCAAGTGTTTAGGATTCCCACATTTTCACTTTCTACGATGGAACACAGGCAATTTCCTCTTTGATTGGTAACAACGTCACCCCAAAGAGGGTTTCCAATATTCATACCTCCCAGAATGGGACGTGGTAGCTATCGAATGAGGGATTAAAATTCATCATTCGGGAAGACTTCAAATAGTGGTAGGTAGAGAGAGCATACTGTGTATTTTCTTTGCAACTGGATCTGCACACCTATTACTTGCAGTGTAGACTGGATACTAATAGGATTTTGTGGGGTGTCATTATAAACATACAAAACTACACCCCCATGGCTTTCTATATTTATGTTGTAGGTGGAATGACAGGCCATAAAAACTCTCGTAGGCTGGGACACATATTATTACCAATCTTACATACAGGAGACACTTCTGATGTGAGCAGCCATAGTTCTTCCCAATCAGCTCTTAATCCCTGACAGTTCCACTGGAGAAAATAATTAATTTTACTTTGGTTTTGAGACTGTTAAAATGAAGCCCCTTTTAAGTGCTTTAAGTTTGTTACCTTGCTCCAGCTTTTTCCCGAAAGGAGACCGATCATTTATGCCAGCCTTCCATTTTAAATTCAAATGTTGGTGCTGCTTACATGGAGGAGGTGCCTGCCACAGATGGCAAAGCCTCCCCAGTATCAAGGGTTTTAGGCACCCTTAATAGCCTCTTGCTCCAGTGAGACACAGGAACCAGACAGAGATAATGCTGGCTCCATAGAAGCCCGCGTGCCAGCCATAGCTGACGCACCCTCCAAAGAAACCAACACACCAGGTATAGTTGGTACAGCCTCCAGAGAGGCGGGAGTGCCAGGCACACTCGGCAAGAAAAGTGAGGATACAGTTTTCATTAGATTTCGTTCATCGAATTTTAATTTGTTTCTTACAGAAAACACATAATCTCAGTAAATTTACTCTAGAATATGAAAATACAATACAAATTATATCATATATGTTAAATCTGCAAAACAAAAACGTTCAGATACTTAAAAACACCATGCATGTCCGAAGTAATCAGAATTTCTCAGATGATTTCGTTCATAGAGATCTAAAAGATAGTGTGTGGATATCTCAGTGTAGTACTATTCATCAGAACGGCAATATTTACTCGTTTTCCGTTATGAACAGGCTTATTATTGCCTCATCATACGAGGTAATGATAATTTCTTTAATTTTACACATTCATGTTTGTATTTCACGGTGTTAAAAGTCAGCTGGAATTAATGGCAGTAAATGTTGTGACACCTAGGGTAGGTTGACCAAATCTATTTAAATCCGCAAGAGCGTTGTCTATGATGTGAGGGGCAGCGAGGGAGCTTCGGCGGGAAAACACAAGTAACTGGATGTTTCTTGACGTTCTCTCTCGTTGCCATAGTTTCTCTCTCTCTCTCTCTCTCTCTCTCTCTCTCTCTCTCTCTCTCTCTCCATTGCTAAAACATGCTATACAAATATAGTATAGCTCAATCTCTAAAAGGAAAAAAATAATGAAATGAGTAGCTCTACTTATAGGCCTAAGCTTACACAACAGCAACTCTCTCTCTCTCTCTCTCTCTCTCTCTCTCTCTCTCTCTCTCTCTCTCTCTCTCTCTCTCTCTCCATTGCTAAAACATACTTTATAAATATAGTACCGCTCAATCTCTAAAAGAAAAAAAATAATGAAATGAGTAGCTCTACATATAGGCCTAGGCTTACACAACAGCAACTCTCTCTCTCTCTCTCATCATAACATTGCATTCGTTCCTTTATTGTTCCCACACGTTTTTCATTGAACATTGCTCAAATTTAACTCTTGATTTCATTATGGAAGATCGCGTTTCCGATTATAAAAGCATTCCGTTCATTGTGGTGTCATAAATTCATTTGTGCAAGGTTACTTGGTAGGTTATGTCGAAAAATTTTTATTTTGCTCAGAACTGTCGCTGCAAATTACAACTTGAATGAATACTGTAAAGCTTACTACTGCATTTAAGTATCAATGATTTCAGAACCGTAGAATATGATTGAAAGTTATAGGAGGTCAAGCAAAAAACAAACACAATAAGATTGAAGCTCCTCCCCTTTCTAAAGTTGCCAGATGTCGCATTATTGAGCAATATATGTCCAAAGATTTAAAAAACTGTATCCTCACTTTCCTTGCCGAGTGTACATCTGACACTGCCTCTGAAGAGGCAGAAGTGCCAGAAAAGTGCCACCGAAAAGACAGGAGCAACAGAAACCACTGGCACAGCTTCCAAAGAGGCGGGAGTATTTCTTATTCTGTTAGCGGCATTACTGGAAAAGGATATTCCAGGTCTAGCATACTAAATGCTTTCTCTTTTGCCTCTCTAAATGTGATATGTTCACTTAACCTTAATGTCTGTATCTCCTTTTCCATGATATACTCATCAAAACTCTGTGAAGATGGATGATTCTCTCCACAATGTATACATCTTGCTTATTTATAACATACACCAAGCCCTGGTTCATTTCATTTAACATATGCAGCAAGCTTGATTGTAGCTTCTGCCTACAAGACCCTAACATATATCCATATTCGTGGCAATAAAAACATCTTAATCTTGGGGTATATTGCTTTACCTTAAAACGCAACCATGCTGATTTTATTGCATTAGGTAAGCGTGTCGAATTAAATGTAATATTAAATTTGGAAGTGGAACTAAGGTTCCATTGATCTTCTTCTTCATTCTTTCTACTCTAATTACACCTTGATCCTTTAATTCTTCAACAAGATTTTTTTCTGAGTACGTCATCAGTTTGGGTGGTCTGGTTCTGGGGATAGGAATCCCGGCATTCTGTCTGGTTTGCCCATAACATGATTAGAGTGGGGATGTTTGCATTTCTGTAATACTCTCGATCCCAACAAGGGGGTTTGGCTTACACATGGGCCGCTCTAATTGTGTTGTGCCATTCCAAAATGCTTGTACCAAGCAGTTTACTTTAACTCCTCAAAGATGTGATAATGCTTTTATTTTTTTACTTTCGTTTGCTGAGGCTGATTCTACTGTCAGTTTTCCTCGACTTTCAGACATCTTAGGCTCTCACACAAAACTTCACAATGTCTCTGTACATATTAAAAATATCACAATTAGAATCTTCCAGATTAATGGTCAAACACTTATCATAAGAGGTTTCAAATATACCTGGTCCTATTTCACATGCATTTCTGGTCAATTTCCCTTTGCTCTGCACTGGAGTATAGGGTTCCAGTGTAATTACATTAGGAGGTTTCCAAGCCTTTTCCAAACACAAGTTGCCAGAGGAAGGTGCAGAGGTCGTCATCTGTGCCAAAACGGTATCATCAGAGGGTCCAGGGGTAGTCGACTCTTTACCGTTACTACTCGTTAAGATCGAATATCATAAAAAAATTAAGTAAACCTTAAAACCTTAAAAAGATATCATCAGTCTCCCATGGATAGCCAACTCCCAAATGTCCACCCACTACCCTACCCCACAGGAAATGGCACAACACAATTAGAGTGGCCCATGTGTAAGCCAAACCCACTTGCTGGGACTGAGAGTATCACAAGAATACAATCATCCCCACCCTAATCATATTATGGGCAAACCAGACAGAAGGCTGGGATTCCTACCCCCAGAACCAGACCACCCCTGGAATCCATGGTCCAGCCCTAAGGAACAGTTCCGCCCTTTAGCTATCAGTGTGATATCTCTCAGGTCCAAATATTATCGGGTAGTTGATGATCCTACCACAGTTCACACTATTTACCTTCAGATATAAACCCAGTCCCAGCTATGATACCTTTTCCTATTCATCAGGTCCAATAAATATCACCAAAAGTGGAAAATTCCACAAAAATTAACCCAAAGTAATACATAATGATATATGGGACTCTTGGATCCAAACACGGGAACAAATTCCAGGGGTTCAAGAGCGCCCTCACCACGTCAAGGTGGTCCCACGTCGAGGGCGATTTCACACGAGGGGTAACTTTAAATCACAACGAACAAGTAAAAAATACTTCATTACGCGTCGCTATGTCGGTTTTGCGGCTAACGAAAAATGCTCTAAAAATTATCACTACATAATTCACTTTAAATCATGTAAAAATGACAAGATGACGACGTTATTGGAGTGTTAAACAAACAACAGGTATGTTGTTTACAATGCTTTTCAACTTCTTTAACCATAAAAAACTACTGTTTCTTAGCTAGATTCACTGTAGGAATTGAAGAATCTGTTCTTCAAATCTAATACTGATTCATTCAATACTTATCAGAGAGAGAGAGAGAGAGAGATTATCATTATACATTTCCACATCGGATAAAATTCAAACTCGGAAATACATACGGGAGAGGAAAACATTCTTTTAAGATATTCTACAATACTATTACAAGAGGGCATACAAAAACCAAATTACCCTATAGATTCGGAGAAAGGAAATAAAAAATATAATACACAATTTTATTAAGCAATTCATGGCTGAGTCATAAGGGTGAAAACCGCAAGAATTAAAAGGAAAACCGAATACGCTCCTTTATATCTTAAAATTGTTACGACAAGATCATATTTTTAAAAACAGAAAGCTTGTTCTTATCACGGTTGTAAACATATTCTGACAAACCTGAAAGGCGACACACACAAGTCAATAGACGCGTTCATTACAACCTGGCATTTTTCTCAGAACTTCAAAATAAAATCAAAGTCTATGGAAACGGTGACCAATCATAAAGAGAGCCTAAGCATACTCTTTTAGTCTTCTTAGGCTTATGTCACAAAAATAATCACAGTAGTAAGACCACAATTTCTAGAGTCACAAAAATAATCACAGTAGTAAGACCACAATTTCTAGAGTCACAAAAATAATCACAGTAGTAAGACCACAATTTCTAGAGTCACAAAAATAATCACAGTAGTAAGACCACAATTTCTAGACTTAAAATATCCAAAAGTCAGACCACAGTGAAAACGTATAATTTCCTCAAGTAATGGGGTCAAAATGAGAGTAAAAACTTCCGGTAGTAAAACTTAAAGCACATGGCAGTATGGACTCTGGCATGGCCTAAGTTAGAAAAAAAAAGTTTTAGGATACATCTCTAGGACCCGATATTGAAGAACAGTAATCAGATGCAAAACTTTGGATAGAAAGAACGAAAGATTAAATGCCGGTCGGCCCAGCTGACATTACATCACAGGTCATCGACGCAGGAAGAACCAAAGACTGTGACGAAATCACTAATCAAAAAAACCGTTTAGTGGTACAGAAAAGACAAACCTTTTTAAATGTTTCTGAAAAAAGATAATTAAGGTAAGTACTGACTTATGGAAGCAAACTGAAACAGCCAAGCTCAACTTTTAAGAGCAATAATCACACACAATAATGCAAGCACACCAACGGTTCGATCTTGTAAAAATAAAAGAATTCAAAACCAAAGTTTAAAAAAAAAAAAAAAAAAAAAAAAACTGAACGCTCCATGTGTATTTGAACAAAGATCTACATCGTCAACTTGAACATGAAAAAATGTCATTATGAGACAAAAATCACCAAACACAGCATATATTCCAAACATATATATTTCATATACAAGTTTTGACTAGAACATACTTATGCACAGAAGACCAGTGGAGCTCAAAAAGTGTGCGTGTTGCAAAACAAAATACAAAATAACCAGAAAAAATAATTATTGTAATCTCTCTTCTCAATCCTCGTTCTGATAGAAGTGCTGCTTTTGGGGATCAACACAAATTATATGACTCAGTCTAAACAGTATTTAGGGCGCCTCCACGAAAAGTGCATACGTGGTGCTATCTCATTACCTGTCTCTTTGTCTCGTACCATGCACTTAGCGTACGTGCGCTCAAGGTAAGCAAAGGAGGGGTCTTTGCAGTATATACAGGCGGCCAAATTTTTTTAACCTACCCTTTAGAACATCCACAGACCCTTGCACACTGCCTAAAACATAGCACCCTTCTCCTCCACCTCGTATAAACTCGCTCTTCCGCCTTCATAACTTTTGTCTAAACTTAGGCAAGAGGAATAGTTTTATAAAATAACTCTCCACCTCCGACTCTCTCTCTCTCTCTCTCTCTCTCTCTCTCTCTCTCTCTCGGAAAACAGAAGGCTTCGGCAGGTGTTTATTAAGGCAGCTCCATAATCTATAACCTGAGCGAAATATTAACGAAATGTTGCAAAAAGTATTGCCGAAGAAACGAAGGTTGACAGATATTGTAAATGAGGTGCGAGGTACCGGGGTTTCTAAGTGGAATCCTCGGAAAACCTACATTATTCATCAAATAAGTTCACTGTGATGAAAGATGTTTAATCATAATCCTGCCAGACGATAATCAAGCACTAATTATGTGTGACTGAGAGAATGTGAGGATTTTCATGCCCGTCGATTGAAGAGTTTTTACAGGGAATGCGCGAAAGGAACACTCCCCTGGACATGTACAAAAGAAAAATATAACAATACAATGATGAGAACTTTGCCAGTACTTCCAAAGTTCTGATAACTTACAATATTAAGAGATAAGGAACAAGAAATCTTGCAAAATAAGCAGGACACGGAAATCTTAAGCTACAATGGAGGGGAAACTGACAGAGATAAGCAATGAAAAGCTGGGAAAAACATTAAACCTAAAAATAATTACTTCGATAAACATCTGTGAATTAACACCTAACTTCACAAACGGAGAAGCGGCCATATCGATCATTTAATAGCGTTACTGAAACGTTTAACAAGACAGTTCTCAATTCAGAAAAATTCTCACTCCTCACGAAGGCACTCGCCATTTCACATCAAAACTGGTATGGGGTTAGCAGCCTAAAAAATAAAAAGAATCTGGGGGTTGCTTCAAGAGCGTCACCGCCTCGACTGAAAGAACGACCGTTCACATAACATATAATCGATGCATCAAATGTGTCAAAAGTGTCTTTCCAGATAATTTGTCCCCATCTCTTTCTACGGATATGTGTGCGTGGGTGTGCGCGCGGTGTGTATGTATATATATATAATGTATATATATATATATATATATATATATATATATATATATATATATATATATATATATATATATATATATATATATATATATATATATATATATATATATATATATATATATATATATATATATATATATATATATATATATATATATATATATATATATCTACGTGTAGCCTGCAATATAATGGCAACGTGACTTCTAAATTTTACTCAAGTTCTACCACCATATAACTAGGGGTCACAATTGTAAAAAAAAAACTGCAGAGCTAATTTAAATGATACTTTCAATGGAGATTAAGGGAAAATCAAGGATTGACATTAATAGGATATAATTACACAAATCAGAAGAAATATACACTGGAGCTTAATCACTAGCTCCGTGGCATTGTAATTACATTAATTTACAAAGCAAATGGTGCCACTACCAAATCAGTCTGAGAAATAAGACTCTCTAGGATATCTTAAGATTAAATAGGATCTTACAGGGAGGATAATTACAATGGATTTAAGAACCTCTGAGATTAAATCTAGATTAACATATCCTTACGATAAGATAATCACTCTGGATTTGAGAACCTCCAAAATTAGATTAAGATTACACAGACTCTTGTGGCAGAGGACACTAATTAAAAATATCTTTAGATGTAAAATCTTGAAGGAATCTTCTCACAGTAGGAAGATGGGGAAAGGGCACCGTAGTTAGCAATTGACACAGCTTCACAATCACCTTTCTGCAATACTGAACGCACTGTCACTCGATTGCAAAACAATTAACACGTTCAATTAGGGAATGCTGAAGGCTGTAAGGGAAAGCATTAAAAAAATAACAGAGATGCAAACTGGAGAAATGCTTTTGTGTTGCTTTACACAAGTGAAATTACACTGCTTCACGTAGGCTCCAAAGGAGATTGCAAGGGAGTGAATATGAGAGCAAAAAACGAAATATAGTAAAAGATAATGTGTGTCGAACAATTCACATTCTCACTGTACCTTGTCCTGGACATAGACGTCTTGATCTTGAAGCCAGACTCTGAATTTAATACAAGGGGTCAGTGATGGATCAGATCCAAGTAACGCATCAAAAGACCACTTTGTGGGAAAGAGGGAGGTGGGGGAGGGGGGGGGGGCGGTCGGAGGACCAACCAACGAAGATCTGTCTACTCTGGCTATAAGCTGCAAACTCTTGCGAGTAACCCATGACCTCTCATGTGCTGGCTTTTCCCGCTTCTCAGCCTCTATCCAAGGCAGGTGATGACAGTTAAAATTTCCGGCTCCCAGTTGGCTTCTTATTGGCAGCCCAGGATGCAGGTGTACTGGAAAAGCAACCAGCGACAACACACACAAAGGAGAGGACAATGGAAACACAACAGAAAGACATTAAGGCCAAGAGGGTAGAGTAGGGTGGAGTCTTCCACATGAGGTTGTCCGTCATAGCGAATCGCTAATTGGCAGGGAACGTCATTTACAATTCTGCTTGAGTGTTCCTAGCGAACGACACTCATTTACTGTACTTGTTCCCTCAAATGAGGATCATGGAGCCTGCCTGTGTATTTGCAATGAATAAATGCATGTGACAATAAATAAATATAAGTATATATATATATATATATATATATATATGTATATATATATATCTATATATATATAAATATATATATATATATATATATATATATATATATATATATATATATATATATATTGTCACTATGCGTATCAAGTACCTGGTTATTACACAACTAATCTCAAGATTCAAAATATATATCACTTAGCCAGATACCTGAACTCTCATAACATTAATTGTTACGACTGAGTACTCTAAAGGTAACAGTGATCCCTTAAGAAAAAAAATTTATCAATCACTTGAAAAATCAAACTAAGTTCATCAGAATATCTTGTGAGGTATCAAAAATTAAACTAGAAATCTTCTCAGAGAAAAAAGGGCATCACTCCATCAAAAACTCTAACTGGGCCCTGGTCTTAATTCACTTTTTAGCAAAACTAAAAGAACAAAACATGTTTATCACTTTGCCTTATGCACACACAATCAATCCTATTCACTGGTGATCAATAAATGAAACACTGTTTTTCTGCAAAAATGTTAAATACAAAAATTTATTTTCAGATTCAAAGTTTATAACTAGAATTCATTACGATTAATTGCATTAAATTCACAATCTGAAAAATTTACTATTAGTTGAAAATAACACAAAACTCAATGAATTCTGGAATTAAATTATGAAACAAAACTAATTCATAAAAACTTTATCAAGAATTTAAATTAATCAAGCAAAATTTAAACTATCAAGAATTACTCAAGATTTAAAAGAAAATCTCAATAAATGAAATCAAGTATGCAATGTTAAATTAAGTATGCAATGTTAAATTAAGTATGCAATGTTAAATTATGTATGCAATGTTAAATTAAGTATGCAATGTTAAATTACCAAGAAATATTTACAATGCTATGTAAATAAATGTTACATCACAAACATAAAAAATGCGAAAATATAAAGAAATTGTAAATAGAAAAACACAAAAATACACGTAAGATTTATCAATAATGATTTCACTTGTTCAAAATTTCCTAACTTATCATACCACAACTTCCTTAACTTATCATACCATGGTATCAATAAGTAAAATTTCAGGAAAGGTTACCTTACACAACTTTAGAAAACCTCTGTAAATCTTGAAATGCAGCTAATTTCGTTACACAATACAGTTTTTTTATCAGGCGCCGTTACGAACTAAATAACTTTGCTAAATTCAGATCTCAAAAGTTAATGTTAAAAGTGACCACAAAAAATTACGTTAAAGTAATCTCTTCCTAATTAGGAATGAGAGAGAGAGAGAGATGGAACCAAATCGACTGCTCAGAATGAAACAAATTTTAGGATTCCAGTAACAGTGAAACAATTACGTGATGTCATTAAAGCATTTTGGGTGCGAGATACTAAAGAAGCGTTCTAGAAGAGGGAGGTGACGTCATTAAAGCGTTTTGGGTGCGAGATACAATGGAAGAAGAAAATTTTTCTAGAAGGAAATTATTACGTCATCCCAGCAAAACGTTTTGAATGCAATCTTACAAAACATGACGTAATTGATCAGGACACGTTATTCTTTCTCTCAAAGTGGCGAACGTGACTCAAACAACGCATGTAACAACATGAAATCACTCGTCTTGAGCCCGTATGGGACGAATCGGCGTTTGTTTTGCAAATCTGTCATCGCTAAACAAAACAAAGCGTTCCCTCTTATCTGAACTGATGACAATTGAAATGAAACAAGCCCTTCCTGGACACACACACGTGTGTTCAAATACTACGCTTTTATCAAGAAAGATATTCGTTCTAAATTACGTTACTATTAAAATTATAATAATTCTAAATTACGCTATCAAAGTAATAAGGAGAGGGCAACCAATCAAGTTCTTTTGAGATCCGATGCCAAACTAAATATGACACTTCAACGATCATTATCATTAAACATAACACATGCAAAAAAGTAAATATGTCAAAATTATAGGAGGATATACGTATTACAAGAACTTGTTTGCAACATCATGCCTCCAAATGTATATATATTTTTATATATAGTGGCCAAAATAGGAATATATATATATATATATATATATATATATATAAATATGTATGTATATCTATGTATATTATCTGGGATTCAATCTGCAAATGAACAAATGGCATGTGACACTAATATATATATATATATCGCGCCAGGCGTCGAAATATATATATATATATATATCTTCATTATATATTTTATAAATTCAATAGCTTATATATCTGATTAAAAATAAATATTATATAGTTGATAATATAGCATTTGTTAAATATATATATAGATCAACCAGGGGTTATTGCATATGTATATGTGACACATTTTATCATGTCTCAGGACATATAGATATAAAGATAAAAACCTCACCACACATATAATAGCAAAATCCCTATTAATGAGGCCAAGAAAAAGGATCTGATCAACCTCTGCAAGAAGTTTGTGATTCCAAAAGAAGTACACCCCTGGTATGAAGCCCTCCCGGCATCAAAAAATGTGAAGGACCAAGTTCCAGAGTCCTCAGTTAAAGACTCGGGAGAAGATGATGAAAAGTGAAAATATCTTTCAAGATACTGAAATAGAGGATTTATTGTTTTAAAACATTGTTTTTGTACTGCATTAATATTTTCCTCGTGTATCCTTTGAATGCATTGAATAAAAGTATTTTTCTTTAAAATTGTTTAACTGCATATCCTAGTAAATTGTAGCAGAATCTTCTCCATCCAGAACTGGTTATGTCCAATTAATCAATGTTTTGGCAATGCTATTCATTGCAAAGAATTTATATTTCTCTCTCTTATAAAAGTTGATATCATCAACATACATTCATCAACATATACAGTAAATATTTCTGATGTAGCTCCAATTTAGGTATTTTTAGAAGCGATTTACTCGAAACCTCTTTTTTGGACATAACCTCCTCTGGTTGTCAGCCCTCGATATATATATATATATATATATATATATATATATATATATATATATATATAATATATATATATATATGCCTCAAAAATCACAGTAGATGCACAGGACTTCAGTGTAAAAATCACAGTAATCCACAGGAAAATGACAGGCAGAAGTTCAGTACCAAGCGCTTTCACGTTTATTAACGATGTGTTAACAAACGTGAAAGCACTCGGTACTGAACTTCTGCCTGTCATTTTCCTAATGGGATTATTATATATATATATATATATATATATATATATATATATATATATATATATATATATATATATATATATATATATATATATATATGTTATATATATAAAACAGATTGTTAACACTTACCTTGAACTGTTGGTAGTCTCGGGCGAGCGATGCGCTTTTCTCTCTCTCTCTCCCCCTCTCTATCTCTCTCTTTCATGAAATTAAATGCACTATATCTAATGTGTGTAAATCAAACCTGGTTTACAAAAATTATTTGTTTTGCAAATCCCCCATTCAGTCACTAAGTGTTCTCCATTTTAACTTTTTGTCTTTATGTCACCAGTTCACTTCAGTGGCCATGTTCCTGTGCATGATTTTGCATGGCTAACTATAGCTATCCATGGCTTCCATGAGCACTTGCATGGAACATCTGTAGAGAGAGAAACATTTCTCATTAGACTTAGAATCAACTTAGTTCACATTCACCCCACCACACCACATAGAAATAAATGTTAAAAAAAAATTATAAGCCCCTAAAATGTTAAGTTAGTGTTTGTTTTCAACACTCACCCTTCCAGCAAGGAATTTGGCCCCAGAGAATCCTTCTCACTCGGCTCCTCCAAGTCAAATGTGTGGCTTTTCACAAAAGCTCTCAACACTTACCCTACAAGTTGCTTTTCATCACCGACAAACGTACGAACACCTTCTCCACGACACACCCTTATCCGGATCTAAACCAGACAGAGCTTCTAGAACATTCGAGACAAATTGCTGACGGGCACTTCCATTCCCAAGGCTGTATCCAGGTGAATTTTCCACAATTAACCCTTTGTTGGACAAATGTACCTTTATTATCCCATAATATCTATATAAATCACTACCTGTAAAAATTACGTTTGATCCCCACTCATATGCTGCAACCTTTAAAGTATGCTCTAACACCCCTATAGGTAAAATATCATCAGAAATACGCCCTTCTGAAGCCACTATTACCATTTTTACTTGGGATTTAACCTCAATAAAGATTCAGTCTCCTTTTCGATATTCAAAACTGTAGTATGAATGATAAAGAAAGCTATCGTTTAGTCTAGGTCACCTCTAACCCCCTCAACAGTAAATTGCTACACATTGTATGCATTTCTCAAACCCTCAAACCGCTCACATAACTTTGCGTTGCTACTACTTAATTTCTCCAAAACCCTACCCTGATCAGTTACTTTAGCTTCCAATGCCTCAACTCGCGCACTGCCAACTGCTGCTATGACCGTTGCTGTTGCCCTTTTATAGTTAAAGTGACCACTGCTCTTTTATGCCTCCTAGTTTGGCCACACAAAAGCCGTGTATCATTTGGTTTTGTATCCAGAACCCATGTAAGTGTTTCTGTGATTCTATCCTGTGTCCTGTCCGCTATAATCTTAATCTTTGAGGATAAACATGTTAAAGGGTTTGACAAATTATGTTTAAGATTTACCTCCTCTAGTGTCCTCATTAACATTTCAACACTGTTCCGAAAACGTTCCAATTCCGTTCTGGCTGACGCAAGATACTCGAATTCCACCCTCATAAAAACTCTTGTCATTGTCCAATCATACTTCGTGGGCTCCTTCAATTATCACACCCGGTCCTAAATAAACTTTTCCCATGGCATTCACAGCTGCCACGAAGGCGATGAGTATGCTAAATCTCCGCATCTGAAAAAAGAGGAAAGAAAAAAAACGTAAATAACTGCTTAACCTCGACGTAGAGAACAAAAAAAAAAAAATAACAAACACTCCCAAAAAACCAACAAATCCCCACCAAACATTAAGTTGTTCTTTAAATCTTAGATACGCGAGTTAATTTCGTCTCTCCCGTTTCTTCACTTAAAAATATGAACCTACTCTCCCTTTTCTCTTCTATAACAAACTTGGGACCCAATTTGTAATTTAATGCACTTCTGACATTTATTTTCAAAAACACTTTATCCCCAACTGCAAATCTTGTGCTGTCTGATTTCATATAACTCATCACGACCATTGCTTGTGTCTTTGACTCAAAATTACTTCTAAGACGTGCATGCCTCTCTTTAGCTGTAGCAATTAACGATTTAATCGTATCATCACAACGTGAAGGGATTGACAACAAATCAAACGTACCCCGAACTGGACCATCAGGCATTCATCTGTGTCCTGCAATACGCTGAATTGCTCTGGACGCCGCAAAACACTGCATTGTCACATAGTGACGTGAACTCATAGAAAACACACACACACACACACACACACACATATATATATATATATATATATATATCGATCCTGATGTGAGTCAGAAATTTATTTCTGTTCCAATGTAATTGTGTTGATATATATATATATATATATATATATATATATATATTATATATATATATATATATATATATATATATATATATATATATATATATATATATATATATATATATATATATTATATAAACATATATTTATATAAATATATATATATATATAAATGTGTGTGTGTGTTTAAATAACCTTTTCAATTCTGTACTTTTACACGTACCTTACCTTCCATTCCTCTTAATTGTGTTATCTTCCATTCCTTATCAATTCACAAGTCAGTTACATTCAAAAAAGCATATTTTCACCACTCCCTCTCCACCAGAACTTCATTCAAATTTAAACTCTTGCTTCATCCACATAATAATCACATACTAACCCGCCACTACTCTCTCACCACTGCATCCATCACTCTAATGAACTCTATTTTTTTTCCTTACCATTCTCTCTTTCTTAATTACACATATGATTATTCTTCTTCTCTTATAACAAGAATTTCTAACACTCAAGCATTTTTCTGGGTGCATTTCTCTGAATTTTGCTTCATATACTTGCAATCTAATCTGGAACAAAACGTGCTATTAAGGCAAACTTCCAAACACATTGCCCTTTTCCTGGGGAAAAGGGTTCCCAAATTATTATACTGAAATGACTCTAATCTTTTGCATGAACCATTACTGTAACAGACTGATTAATTTGTGGCTATTAAAACTGGCGTCACAACATCTAGGTTATTGATGCCATAATAAAATTAAATAGGAAACAAAAAATAAATAAACAAATAAGTTTAAAAGGAGTCTCACATAAGAAATATCTGATTATATATATGTATATATATACATATATATATATATATATATATATATATATATATATATATATATATATATATATATATATATATATTATATAATTATATCTGTTAAACATATATAATATACATACACATACATACTGCATGTGATCTAAATTTTGTTGAGGAAGAACGCCTTCCTAACAAAGATATATTGCTGCTCTAAATTACAGTTCTCCTCGAGAATCGTTGCAATGATGAAATTTCCATCTCTGTCACGTCCCCGAAAGAGGAATCTACACCTTAGATTCCCAAGAATGGGACATTCGACCACCAAATGTCTCAAAGCAGAGGGCAAAAGACTGTCATTAAAGAATGGAGAATTTTTGCCGGACATCAAGAACCCATGAATAAGTGGTTTATGTCCAATCCTGAGCCTGCACAACAACGTTTCTTGTCCCCTTGGCATTTAGGGATATGACCAATGACTTACTGATGATGTAATACTCAGCATTTTTTTTTTTTTTTTGCCTAAAATATTTTCCCAAAGGGACTAGCAAAACCTCTTAATTTTTTGGTCTACTACAGGATATACATCCCAATATGATAGTAGACATCTGGGTTCTGGGGAGGTGACTACTGACTTAGCAATTTGATCAGCTTGCTCGTTCCCAACCACACCAACTTGGGAAGGTACCCAGCAAAATTTTATTTCTTTACTTCTTTTCATTAGAAGCAGCCATTCCAATCTATAAAATCAATGGGTGTACAAGGTTAAAAGATTCCAAAGACTGAAGAACACTTCTTGAGTCACAGCCTACATGTTTAATAGAACTATTTTCATTCTGAACCAAAATTTCTTTTATGGCCTTTAAAATTACACACAGTTCTCCTGTACAAATAGATGTAACAGATGATAATCTCCTGCCTCTTTCTGCATCTGGGAAGGCCACCCCAAAGCCGACGACAGAATCTAACTTTGGGTCATCCGTGAAAGCTGCAACTAAGTTATCGTGTTGAGAGGAATGATCTAAAATTAGTCATTTTACTGCCTCATTGGTCATTTCTGCTTTTGTTGAATTTAAATATCTACATATTCTGCCTCTCACAGGTTCCAGAGAGGGCTAACTGAATACCTAGCTGGTAAAGTCTCCATCCTTGACTTATTTAACTGCTTTATTATACATTTTACTCTAACAGAAAATGTTTGAGATTGCTTAGGATGATTTTCATAAAATTGCCATTGTCTTTCATTTCTGAAGCAAATGCTGGTTAAGGACTTAGGGAACCTCTGAAATCTACACCAGTTCTGAACCAGAAGGACATTGGTAATGAAAATCAAGAGGCATTTCACCAGCGTCTACAAGCATGCTCTCAGTGGGGGATGATTTAAATGCTCCTGTAGACAATCATACTCCTCCATGATGAACTGAATTAAGCATTTTAAAGCTATACGGCTTTGCTGAGGTGTACACTTCACCCATAAGTTAATTTTGAAAAGACCAAGACTTTGTCTTGCCTCAACATCTGAGTTCAGTCAGCACGCCACAAAATGTGGGAGAGACCTTTCAGCACATTCATTGCAATCATGCATTTTGTCTTAATATATTTCAGAAGTGCAATCTAAGTTAGCTTGCTATAAAAAATAAACCCAAGAAACTTTGTTTCACCAACACATGGAATTCTCCACCCATATATGAACACATCTAGATCTGGATTGAATCCTCTTATATAGCAGATGTGCATGGTTACTATTTTACTAGCTGAAAACCTAAAACCATTCATCTCAGCCCACTTTACTGTTAATAAGGCTTAATATGAAAAAACTGGTATTTTTGGGGGTATGCTTAATCTTTGAACATGTTATGTCACCCAGTTCATGAGCTGATTCACTATAATTACTTAAGGATGATGATTCAAATTATCTCATAGTAAATCTACATTGTATTGTTCATTCCTTGATATATTAAAATCGATTTCGACCTGTTCCAATAGCCTTCTTTGAGCTGAATAGGATCTTTCATCTTTTCCTTTGCAACATTAGCAAAATGATTAGCAAACTTATTTGCCACTAACTGGGGTTCTGCTACTTCAGTACCACTGATCTAGATAACTGGAGGTTGACAAGTAGTGAATTTGCCTGCTATTTTTCCAACTCTTCCATACTAAAGTCAGAGGTGTTATTCAGTGAAGATATGAAAACTGTCCAAGATTCCTCTCGTGCCTTTTTAATTTCATGCATAAATTATCTCTTGCTTTTTGGAATTCAACATGGTAATGCTCCCATTTTTGTCTGTAATATCTTGTGAAAGCAGAACTCATAGTTCTATAAATTTGCTGGCATTAACAAGTCCACCACGGAACCGGTCAGTGGATAAATATGCCCGAAGTCCTAGGTACCGATTGAACACCAGCTGAAAATATAATTGTACTGAAAAAATCAAGAGCATCATCTACAGTACAAAGCGAAAGTCATCAGCCAAGTCATCTACTGAGCTGTGTTCTTGGAATGCTGCCCAGTCACCTTTACCAGTGCTCCATTTAGGTTGCCTTGAAGATGGAGGATTTGAGGTTACATTTATTACTATTGGAAAATGGTCGCTGGTAAATCTGTAACTATCACTCTCCAACTGAAATCAATAAGGCAGTTATCATTGCATATACATAAATCAACTGTTGATAATGTTTCTACTGCATATCTCCCAGAATAACAAAGGAAATGATCATAAGATATTTGTTATCAAAAATACTAGGTGGTAGACGGACCCCTGCATTTTGTTTAGGAATGCCGAACGGACACAACGCCCACATTTTCATTTTCAAAATGCCGTGATGGAACATAATGACAATTTCTTCTTAGTTTTGACTTTTTCAGTAATTCGATAATTACTATTTAAACGGTGTCACCACAAACTGAGGGTTTCTATTTATTCATATCTCCCATAATAATTCAACGTTGGAAATGGTAGCTGTTGGATAAGATGGAGATGAGCGAGAAAAGTGTGCAATGGCAGAATTACATTCATCAATGGGGAAGACTTTACTAGGTGGTAATAAATAACAGAAGATAGCATACTGTATATTTTCTTTAAGGCGAGCAAGAAAGAATGAAGGGAATGGATCTCCACACCTCTGTTACAATTTTATCGACAGAAAATATTATTATCTGCAGTGTAAACTGGATACTAATACATGCCATTGTTTTGTGCCATTGGTGTTGCCAGTAACAAAGAAGAAAAAACATGACGAAATATTTTTAAAAGCTACGATTCCCCCATGGCTTCCTAATATTTTTGTAATAAGTGGGGTTGACCAGGCTGCATACTCCCACCCAGAAAGTGGCAGAAGTGCCAGAAATTAGTGATTTTTTGGCTTAGCCTTCAAAGAGAAACCATTGTTTAGGACTGCTAGAGTTAATGAAATTACTAGTGCACCAAATTACTAAAGGTTATCAGAAATCCAAGATTGGCATGAATACATATAGAATAAAATCCATATTTTGTTCTTATAAGGACGCCACTGATTTTTTCTTTTGTATTACCACTGAAATGAAATATTTATCAAGCATTTTACTTTTAAAAAATTGTCGAAATAAAATAATTATACATTTTCTTTTATTTTGCTCCTTTTCTCTTTTATAGAAATTTTCAAAACAAACAAAGAAAAAGCCTTCTTATCGATTTTCTAACGACTGAAAAAACTATTATTGTTTTTTCGCATCAAATTTGAATAAAGAAAAAAATACTCGGAAATGTCTGGATATTTTCTTCCTGGCTTCTGCTTCTTGGTCTAACATGGTAGACAGAGATAGCATACTGTATATTTTCTTTGGGAATGGATCTCCACACCTTAAAACTTTAGGATTTTGTTTAGCCTGCCCCCATAGCTTCCTATATTTTTGTAAATGATTGATAGGCTATGCATTCAGTTGATTTTCCTTTTGTATTACCCCTTCTAGCATTTACATTTCTCCTACGGTTCGCAGTAACATATAGGCTTAAAATGCCTCTGATGTGATGCGTTCAGTTACCCTCAAGGTCTGTATCTACTTTTCCATGTTAGTCACAGCACAATTTTGTGAAGAGGATGGATAATTCTTTCCACAATGTATACACTTTGCTTTATAATATACCAACATCTGGTCACTACACTTAACACAAGCTGCAGGCTTACCTTATAGCTTCTATCTACAAGACCCCAACATATGACCATATTCTTGATAATAAAAGTATCTCCTTGGTCTTGGGATACATTGCTTAACCTTAAAACATAACCAAGCTGCTTTTATTACATTAGGTAAGCAGGTTGAATTGAATGTGATAATTAAATTTTGCCATCAAACTTTCAGTTCTAACCACACCTTTATTTTTTTATTCTTCTACATGTTTCTTTTCTGATTATGTCATTAGTTGGGGTGCAAATACCATTCTCTTTGAGTGATTCCAATAAGCATGTACCAAGCAGTCTACTTTTACTTCTCCAAGATGTGATAATGCTTTTAATTTTTCACATTCTTTCACTGAGGCCGATTCTACTGTCAGCTTTCCTCAGACTTCAGATGATATCTTAGGCTCTCAGCCACAACACTTCACAGTGTCTCTGTACGCACTAAAAATGTCACATTTAGAATCTTCCAGATTAAAGGTCAAATACTTATCATAAGAGGTTTCATACATTTCTGGTCACTTTCCCTTTCCCCCAGCTAGGGTTCCAGTGTAATTACACTAGGTGGTTTCCTAGGCTTTTCCAAATACGTGTTGTCAGAGGAGGGTGCAGAGGTCGTCATCAGTGTCAAACGGGTCTCATCAATGGCCCCAGGGGTACTTGATACTTTATTGGTACTCTTAAAGATCAATTCAAGAAAAAAAAATTAAGTAAACCTGAAAATCTTACAAAGATATTATCAGCTTTTCATGGAATTTATTCTTCCACCAATGGCACCAGTGAGAGCCAACTCCCAAATGTTCACCCCCTACCCTACCCCACAGGGGATAGCACAACAATTACAGTAGCCCAAGTGTAAGCCAAACCCACTTGTTGAAGCTGAGAGTATTACAAAACCACAATCATCTCCACCCTAATCGTATTATGGGCCAACCAGACAGAATGCAGAATAGATCCACCCCTGAGATATCAATGTGATATCTCTCAGGTCCAAACATCATAGGGTAGTTGGTGCTCCTACCACAATTCCCAGTATTAGCTTCAGATATTAACCCAGTCCCTAACTATGATACCTTTTCATATTTATTAGGCCCAATAAATTTTACCAAAAGTGGAACATTGCACAAACATTAACCCAAATTAATATGTGATGATATATAGGGACTCTTGGACTCGAACCTGGGAACAAATTCCAGAGGTTCAAGAGCCCCCTCACCACATTAAGGTGGTCTCACGCCGAGGGGGTTCGGTTAGAGAACACTGGCCATTCACTTTGAGGTATGAACGTTCTACCACTTGCCCTATTGCTAGAGAGAGAGAGAGAGAGAGAGAGAGAGAGAGAGAGAGAGAGAGAGAGAGAGAGAGAGAGAGAGAGAGCTGTCATTATAAATGACATCCCATTAACGAATAAAAGAGGTTTCAGTGTTTCTTTCTGTTACTCTCGCTAACGTACAGAAAAAGCAGGTGGATACGATAATATCCTTGAAATATGAGCAGCAGGAATCATCACTAACCAGCTGTTTCATGGTTGTTTAGTCTCCTTTTCACAACTTCAGACATAATACCAAAGTTCAATGTAATTTATTAATTTCATACTTGCTTTACTCTTGTAATGTGGCTCCCTGGATCACTTTCCATCGGAAGGATTGTTGTTTCGATAGTTTCCATCATTTACATAACCATATTTTTGCCTGATTATTCGTTCGTCCGAGTCTCCTACTTTGCTCTGGAATAAAATAACCATTTGCCAATTTCTCGAGTTTGGTTACCAATAATGTATACCCAATTCTCCAAAAGGACGTTTTTCTCAGTTGTTGCGTTATTAGTTCCTTCCGAACATGGCACGCATTCAGCAGGTTTAAAGTAACATCTCAAATAAACTCTGCCATCCAATTTCTCCCCCATATTCCTTTTCAGTGACTTTATTTAAAGTGGTGAGCTCCTTCATCCAACGCAGTACCTGTTTTGTCAAGCAATAAAATGCCTGAGTTCGTTTCTTCGAGACTCGGAGATTTTTTCTTATTTTTACCATTGATTAAAAATATTTTGAGTGGCATCGTTCTTGAAATCTTTTTGACTGCGCTGTTTGATTCTCAAAGGTGCTGGATTATATCGACGATGCTCTAAGACACGACAACTAATTCTCAGCATTCTTTTGGAAATTGCTAGCGGCAATAAGACTTCTTTCGGACAACGCTGGTGATGCCGAGAATTCTTTGGGGAATAAAACTTTCAAGTTTTTCAGACAACGTTGATGCTGCGAAGCATTCTTTAAAACACCCTTAATGATGGTGAATCTTACTCACAAAATCGACTGTGTATCCGACGTTCTAATGCTTTGTGCAAGAATTAAAATCTACTTTTATTTATGCCTTTGCCCATGGTTCTTCCCTTAGCAACGTTCTAGCAAATCATTGATCTTTTCACTCAATATCATGCTGTTCCCTCTTCAATCAGCTCGGAACGTAAAAGCATACCTGAAGGAAAAGCCGATAATTTGCTCACAATAAGCGCTTTCAAAACAGTTCCTACTTGGTTCCTCTTTCTCTAGGCCATCCTTCACCAGGTCGTATGTAGCCTTTTGTTCTTATTGGTTTTGACAGATTATAACACACACACACACACAGAGAGAGAGAGAGAGAGAGAGAGAGAGAGAGAGCTTGGTGGAGTGTAAGCTGCGCTGCTTGCTTCTCTTTAAATTAATTCCCATTCTTTTGCCATAACTTTATGTAATTGTTTGCTCAACATTGCTGCGACTAACTACAACATTTTCCTTTAAGATTTTACGTAAATGAAATATTGAATATAGTATGAATAAATATATTTACCCTATGAAACTATAAATTTACAATCTATACAACACTTCACATAGACCTACATATTTCTTAGAAGAAATAAATATAAATAAATAAGTAAATGAATAAACAAATGAATACAAGACTTAGCAAACCATTATTACAAAAAACTACATAGAAAAATTCATTAGCGTGCCCTCTCTCTCTCTCTCTGTTACTCAAGTATGAACCCTTATTGTCAATTGCCGTACCTAATCTCTTAGGCATTGAACCCACCATCTTTTCACGAATGTTTATTTCATCCCATTTAGGTCTCAGTGACTCCCAGATTGACGCGGCATGTCTTAAGTGCTTCCTGGTCTTGGTATTACTTGCATCCCATTTATTAGTTACATAACCGCAAAGACTTTCAATGGCATTCTAGTCAGGTGACTTTGCTGGCCATTCGATTCTGATGACCCGTGGATGTTCGCTGGTCATTCCTTGACAATCTGGATTGTCAGTGATGAGCAGGGCTCTCACTGATAGCAGCAAAATTTCCAGAATGCTTATGTACTGGGAACTGTTCATTCGTGCATCAGTTTCTATGAGTTCTCCCCATAGGGCTGCAACAGTAATTCTTCCGCTCTTCCGTGATTGTTGGATGTTTTCAGGGTAAAAGCTGTGAGTGATTAAACGATTGTAAAACATGATGAAATTATAATTAAAATACGGGTGGGGTGGCATGCCGTCCAACTCCACCCTCCTTCAAAATTACAAAAGCAGTGATTTCTGCAATTCAATACCATGCAAAGGTCTTCAATAAAAGAGGAAGGAGGGAAAGGAAAAATGTACAGAAGGAGGAATACAAGTTTTATACGTCTCAATGTTTGGTTGAATCCACAGCAGCAAGAGTAGGTATAAAAGACCATACAATTCATGCAGTGGACCCCTAAGCCCCCACCTCGTCATGGGGATGAGATCAGGGGTTAAAAAGGGGGTTTGAGAAGCTCCCACAGAGAAGGCTCCTGGAACTTAAACAATTTCAAGCTCTGAATCATGGAGCTGATTCTTTTCGAGGGATGGTGCTCCTTTGCCTAGGATGAGGAGCTAGATTACTTATAGGACGAGATTCCCCCAGATGTCACTTATGCTCTTCTCATTGATGACCTTTCAATATCTTTTGCAGCAACAAGGATGGCAGTGGCTGAATGCAGCCCTCAGCTCTGCAATGACAGGAAAGTGAGCTGAGATGAATGGTCTTAAGTTTCCAGCAAGAAAAACGGTAACCATGCACTTTTGTTGTATAAGAAGATTCCATCCTGATCCAGAGCTGCTCACACATGGACAGAGAATTCCATGTGTTGGTGAAACAAGGTTTCTTGAGTTGAATTTTGATAGCAAGCTGACTTGGATCCCACATCTGAAATATATTAAGACAAAATCCTTGAAGCAATGAATGTGCTGAAAGTTCTGTCCCACACTTCCTGGGGCACTAACCAAACTCAAATGTTGAGACTTTACAAAACTTTAGTCTTTTAAAAATTAACTTAGAGGTGTGAAGTGTATACCTCGGCAAAGCCTATTAGCCTTCAAATGCTTAATCTAATTCATCATGAAGGAGTAAGATTACCTACAGCAACATTTAAGTCATATCCTACTGACAGCATGCTGGTAGATGCCGGTGAGATACCCCTGGATCTTCATTACCAGCGTCTGCTGGTTTGGAACTGGTACATATTTCAGAGGTTCTCTAGTCCTTAACCAACATTTTATCAGATATGAAAGACAATGGCTGTTTTATGAAAATCACCCCACGTAACCTCGCCATTTTCTTTTAGAGTAAAACATATAACCTGTCAATTATATATGTGGTACTCCTTCTTCTTGACTGAATACATCTGACATTGTTGCTCCAACTTGAACCTGAAATAACCAATTTTTTAGAATTGCCCTGATAAAATGAGGTAAATTGCCTCTCAGGTTACATTCATCAAGGAACCTCAAAATGCCATGTTGTATCATAAGCCTTCTCAAGATCAAAGAAAACAGTGATGTGATGCTGCTTGTTAGCAAAAGCTTCACATACTGAAGATTCCATTTGAACTAATACTACAAGCCAAACCTCATCCATACTTACTAATAAGCGGAAGTTTAAACTCTTAGGCAAGCGAAGAAAACTGATTTAGTAACGTGCTTAATTTAGCATCCAACCAGCTGAAATTTTCTTATTTTATGAATTGATGAAGGTTGAATAATTAAACTGGAAATTATTTTACTAGGAAAAGGGTGAATTAAAATGGAACACACTTTTCTTGCTTTAAATTAGAAAACTGGAATAACAGACATTCATAAATGTGATCTCTAAGATTGAGAATCCACTCGCCCAAAGGTTGATATGCAATGAGAATGAAAAGATATAATGTGGACAGATATACACATCAGTATATTTTCATTAATTTGGTAAGCAGAGGAGCATTTCACGTACAATGGAATATTGCACTTGATTCAGATGTAAACAGTTTCCGTTTTGCATTACTTGCACCTGCGACTTCTGTTTCCCTTAATTATATTATGACCAACGTCATCATATCTAAGAGTGTTTCCTACAGCATTACCAAGTACAGGTAACCTTTGTCTCCCTGGATTTAGATGTGCAACACCATATGTTGTTAATCACTGTTTGACCACAGAGCGTGTGAAACTAATAAATCTTTGTATTCATGCAGACATTCATCAAGTCACAGAAAAAAGGGGAACTCCATTTCTTGTTCCTGACAGCCATTCGATATTTGCTTATGTTGTCATCTGCTCTATCTCCTTCCCAATTTGTGAATTTTTGTGCTAATCAGAGACAATGGTTATCGTTATTTTCTATTATTTTTCTTCATTTTTGAGTAACGTTTTACTTTTGTTATTGGGTGTTAACAAAAGTAGAACTGCATGCTCATTTGATGTTACAATAACGGTACCATTGGCGTTCCACTTTACTACAATGACATTTTTAAATTTATTCAAAATAATACTCAAACAGTTCGGCACTTGTAAGAAGGCCTTTTTCAGCAATGCTGCTTCAAGAGTGCCAGTTGCACCTTGACCTATTTCATGAATCTCTCCATGAAAGTTTTGTGAAGAAGTAACTGTCAAAGTACAAGCTCATTCCTATTCCCTGATACTCAGACTAAGTCAATCAAGGAACTTTATAATTACTGTTCCCCTTACACCAAAAATCTGTTTATACTTATTTCTTGAAGAACCTGGGTACTCATCTTTACCTTAGTATACATCCAGAATGAGTAAATGAATGAATGATTTCTGGCTATTAAAACTGACGTCACAGCATCTAGGTTATTGACCCCGTAGGCTATAAAGTTTAATATTAAATTAAAAAGATAGATAAGTTTAAAAGAAGTCTCACAAGCAATATCTTAATATATATATAGTATATAATATACATATATAATATATATTATCATATCTGTAGAACATGTATAATATACGTAGGCCTACATATACACATAGTGTGTACGATCTAAATTTTTTTGAGGAGGCCGCCTCCCTAACTAACATATATAGCTGCTCTAAATTAAAGTCCTCCCGAGAATCGTTGCAAAGATGAAATGTACATCTCTGTCACGTCCCCAACAGAGGAACTTATGCCTTTGATTCACAAGACTGGGACATTCGACCAGCATATGTCTCACAGTCAACGGCACAATAGTCGTCGCACAATGGGGGATTTTCGCTGGACATCAAGAATCCATGAGTGAGTCCTGTATGTACAATCCTAAGCCTGCACAACATCGTTTCTTGTCTCCTTGGCATATAAGGATATGAACAAAGAGACACTGATGACGTAATACTGCGCATTTTTTATTTTGATAAAATATTTTCCCTAAAGGGGAAAATAGACTACCGACACTTTTTAATTTTCTTATCTACTAGCGAATATACATTCCGATATGCTAGTAGACATCATCTGGGTTCTGGGGAAGTGACTGCTGACTTAGCAAGTTCATCAGCTTGCTCATTCCCAACCACCCCAACATGGGAAGGCACCCAGCAAAAATCTATTTCTTTACCTCATCTTTTCACTAAAAGCAGCCATTCAAATCGGAGGGTTTAAAGAGTTACAAGATTCCAACGACTGAAGAACATTTCTAGAGCAGTCACTATATATGGTAAAACTATTTCCATTCTCAATTAAGATTTCCTTCAAGGCCTTAAAATTGCATGCAGTTCTGCTGTAAAAATAGATGCAACACATGATAATCTCCCGTGTCTTTCTATGTCAGGGAAGGCCACTGCAGAGCCGACGCCAGCATCCAGAAGATACATATATCCCAATGGAGCGGCCACTGTCTATCCTTTGTGGCCCCAAAGAACTGGTTTAGTTTCGCCTTATGCATTGGTTAGTGCATGGCGCCCATGATAATGTACCACTGATTTGTCAGTAAGGACAACTGGTAAGGCTAAAAACCGCTCCGGAAATAATGAAACGCTCATTGAGAAGTTTCAGACGTGGTCTTACCTTTGCACAGTTATCATGCTTTGTCAAATCTGTCATATATCATTATTTCGTCAGATCTGTTTCTACGTACTGAATGAACCACCAATGCATTCCTACCATCATGATCGAATGGCCAATGCATTTGACGCCGGAAAACTGTGCAATCGCATAATAACAGAATCCCCATGAAATCTCTCACCTCTTTACAGGAGAGTTGAAAATTATGGTTTCCCTTTTGCATCGCTTACAAAACAGTTTCCTCAGTTGAATGTTCAATAAGAATAGTGTTTAAAAGCAAGCAGAGTATCTCGTGGGGTTCACGAAGTTTATCAGGTGCTAATGGTTTATAGGAATAATATGAACATGATTTGATTTCAGGCAAATCTTCTACTTTCCAGTTCAGGAACTTTAATGATTTCTTTGATGATTTCGTGGGTATTTTTGTCCTATTGCGAAAAATGATGCGAGATATTTAGACCCAAAATAACATAATATTTGGTCATTATATACAACTGAAAGCAATCTTACCATTGCTCTCTTTAACTCATTACTAAATCCCTTGATGATCTTAGATAACAGTTTGAATACCAGTGGCTGAATCGAGATATTTTTTGGATATTTAAGGGAATGACACTCAAAATGCATTGTATCGTGAAAATACCTTATATTATTATAATAAATGGTTTTGCAATACACACTGTTACATTATCCCTCTTGATATAAAAGTTTGTAATTATTGACAGAAATGGTATATCAAAATGTGTGGTGGTTATAAAGAATAGTTCCATGTTCAACTGAAAGAGGAATCATCTTTTTGCAGTATTCCCGTTGTTGCAAACCGCAACACTCAAAAAGGATGTGATGCTCATCGTTGTCTTTACGAAACATTCAATTCTCTTTATTTTTGAAACAATATTTGAGACACTAGTAATTTCTTAAGAGCTAAGGAACTGCTTTTATAAGCAGGAAGAACATTTACGATATGATATAAATAGTCAAAACACATTGATACAACAACTGTTTAAACAATTTACTTCTTTTGGTCTGAAGTCGTGGAAATGGAAAATGCACGCGAACAGAGATGACAATATCTTTTAAATAATTAGTTCAAGGACATGATATTCCAGTGCATCTTTAGCCATGGAGTCGGTTAGACACTGCCGGAGTTATAAGCAATGTGCCTGCGCTCGTACATGTTGCATGATGAAAAATGTGCAGATATGTCAAACGTTGCGAAAACGCAACCATGGGGTTAAATGGGTTGTCAAGAGCCGGGGGAAATTAGCAGATTAAGGGGAGGGGGCTCGTTTTTGGTTTTATTCATCACAAAGAGGGAGGTTAACTGACTGGTTGATTAAAATTTATCTGGCGTCATATATGCAAGGTCACTGGCGCCAAAAAAAAAAGAGGTCTAGCCTTGCAACAAGGGTGGCGGGGGCGGTGGGGGGGCGGTGTTAGCTGTTTGAGAGTATTATGAAAGTACAAGTCGACCATCACTAACCCGGCATCACCGGGACCTGCGGGGTGCCAGATTAGTGATTTTGCCATATTACAGAGTAGTTACGATGGAATACACCTAACCCAACAGTTAACCTCATCCTACCTTTAAAATACCCTGTAAATAAGTACAAGTTGGTTAATCAGGATAAAAAGAAACATTAAATGAAAATCAACTGAAATTTTAATGAGGCACAGGCAAAATAAATGGCACACATACCTCTGGTGACTTATACAAGAAAGTTCATCAATGTCACTTCCAGAGTAAGTGCTGAAATTTGCAACTAAGCACATTTACATGTCATGAGGTGAAGGGCTGTTGGGATTCCCATCTTCTTCATCTTGCAATTTTTTATATCTTACGCTAGTCTCATCTATATTTTTGCTGTATTTTCACATTTTATTTTACAACCCAAAAGATAAACGCAATCGTGTATGTAAGGTACTTATGTATGCACACACTCATTCGTTGGCGTCGGTGAACTTGCTACAGCTTGTTTTGGTTCGTGTTGTTATGCTCACAATTGTTAACATTTTGTTATAAGCTATTCTCATATATATTTTTTTATTTTTACAACCCAAATGATACGAGTATGTGCAATCGTGTGTGTTGGGTATGTATTGCACATATTGCACTTACGCACACAATCATTCACTGTTGTCAGTGAACTTGTAAAGTCCCCACTCAACGCGCTCTCTGTGCAGAACATCCCGTTTTCTGTGGTGCCTTTCCGCGACCTAAGGTCGAGCGGAATATATATTTATCATCACAACTGTAAACTATATGTTGTCTTTCCAAGCAATCAAGTATTATGTACAAGTTATTATTATTATTAAAATAGTTTAACCAGACCACTGAGCTGACCATCAGCTCTCATAGGGCTGGGCCAGAAGGATTAGGATGGAATGACAAGTCTAGGCTGTTAATAGGTCACTTGTCAATGATGATGAATGAAAATGAAATTAAAAGCTGTAAAAAAGGTATGCTTGCATACTTTTACATTTAAACTCATTTCCATACATACTAAAAAGGTATATAAAAATTCAAAATAAATTAGGTAAAATCATAAAATTTACTTGTTTTAAAATTCATTATTCTGATTTTTTTTTATATTTTTCCAATTAATTTGCAGCTTCTCAAACATTAAAATGGGTGCTATTTTTCTGACAAAATTTCTTCTATCGGTCTATTTCCAAAATTTGATACTCGCTGCAGGTTATATTTTGGACATTCACCAGTATATGCTTAACTGTTATCAGCACATTGCAATCTGGGCATTTGGGTAGAGGGCCACATGGACTGTTCATTAAGTGTCCATGTGTCAAACAGTATGGCTATTTGAAGACGTGTCAGAATTGTTTTGTGCTTGTCTTTCTCTCTGATATGACGAACTCCATTTTCCAACACTGGATTTTATCTATTTTAATTTATTATTTTCAGGTTCTTCATTCCATATATTTTGCCATTTTTTACAAGGACTGTTTTTATATATCTTGTATAGTCACTGAAATAAATATTTTGTTACAAGTTATTTATTTCATATGTCAGACATTGTTTATCACTGCAGTATGTTCTCTGTATGAACCTGTCCTGTTTTTTAAGGAACTAGTTTAACCTCATGTCACCTGTAAATCTTTGTACCAGCAGTCTCTGCGAACTACACAGATGTCCGCATCCCACTTTATAAGCAGCTAATTTTCATCAATAAATCAGCAGTACTTGTCTCCCTGCTCATTATTTCGCACCTCTCTTACAAACTTGCTACAACTTGTTTTGGTTCATGTTGTTATGCTTATGATTTTTTAAATTTACATTTTGCACTATTCTCATTTATATTTTTACTTCATTTTCTCAATTTTTATTTTTAAAACCCCAAAAGATAAATACAATCATGTGCATAGGATTCATACTTATGTATAAACTCATTCACTGGCTTCGGTGAACTTGCAACAGCTTGTTTTGGCTCGTGATGTTACGCTTACGATGTTTTAATTTTGTATTTTACGCTATTCTCATTTATATTTTTACAGTATTTTCTCATTTTCTTTATTTTTACAACACAAAAACGCAGTCGTGAGCGTTGGGTGCATACGTATGCATAAACTTATTTGCTGGCGCTGGTGAACTTACTACAGTTTGTTTTGGTTTGTGTTGTTAGTTTATGATTTTTTTAATTTATATTCCATGCTACTCTCGTTTATACTCTTACTGTATTTTTCATTTTTTTGATTTTTACAACACAAAAGATAAAGCTCAATTGTGTGAGATGAGTACATATGTACGCACACATTCATTCACTGGTGTCAGTGAACTTTCTACAGCTTTTTTTGTTTCGTGTAGTTACACTTATGATTTTCTTATTTATATTTTATGCTATCAACATTTAGATTTTACTGCGTTTCCCATTTTATTACAACCCAAAAGATAAACATAACCATGTGCATAGGGTACATACGTACGCACACAAGTAGCGCAAACAAACAATAGTGGCAGGTTGGTGTGGTGACCCGGAAAATGTGAAATTACGCTAGCTGAAATTAGAGCCGGATTAGTGATGGTCGACCTGCACCATATTTGCCCAAGGAATTTTACACTATCCTCCACTGTCACAGTGAGAGTTAACTATCCAAAGGTTCTATTCATACCCTCCTCATATGGGATAACACCAAAACAGATATAGAGGCACAGATGTAAGCTGTAATGATGGGTTTCCAGCCAAAAACCAAAAGTCCTACCACAAGGATCAGCTCGCCCTGGTTTCCGTGAGCCAACCCTTAAGAACTATTCCGCCAAAGAGGTCCAAACCAGTTTCAGGTGGCTAACATCACCACAACTCCAACATGGCTTCGAATGCAAACCCCCTCAAAAAATTATCCCATCTTCCATTCATCTAAACAGTGAATTTTGGCGAAAGTGGAAATTTTCACACTTACTGCTCAAAAAAAAAAAAAAAAAAAAAAAAAAAGACAGGCTTACAGATACAGGGAGTCACGTCGTTTGTTAACGATACAGGAAGATGGTAGGAAGAAATCTTATAGTAGTAGGAAAGAAGGTGATAAAAGTCCCAACGTCCAGTTGAAGCCACTGCAGAGATGGAAGGAATCATAATGCATTCAATCCTTGTAGCGGGGTCCCTAATTAGGCCCCTCACCTCATCAAGGGATTGGGATCAGGGGGCTTCCTTACACAATTCGTTTTGCCAGTTGCAGTTCAATAGCTTTGTAAAATTTGAGATCAACATACGTTTTCTTGTTAAGTTCTTAATTATAATGCCTTGTGGTTCAACATATAATACCACTCTGCAATATCTGGTAAAATCATGAAGAATGGATACCTTTCCCTCATTATACAGATATCTAGCAGATATATTTGAAAGCAATTAATTTAATGGTCTCCTTTTATTTTAAGTGGAAATAACTAGTAGCCATTGAAGACCACCAAAGGCAAAGCATTCTTAAATGGACTTACAAAGTTCGGTCATTATTCCACTCCGTTCAGAGCACGATCACCATGATTAAGATCTTTAACTTCCAAGGCCTCCAACGAAATTGGGCTTGTGGCACTCAGGATATCAAGAAGAGCAGAGCCAGGAGAGGCAGTCCAGCAAGAGCAAACCGTACGTAATCACGACAGATAACGGAAAAGATAGTGAATCAATACAGATTGGGAGCATAATAATCGCCTCCAGTTCCACTGGTAAAAAGATAAAAATTATAGTAAATTTGAACGATCAAAGTTGCAATACACGACAATAAAGAAGCTGGGATTTGAAGGCAAGATGTAGCCAAAAAAATTACATAAAAAGCAGTGGACATGGAAACTGCACCTAAAGGAGAGAAGTTGCTTTAACAATGAATAATAGGATGGTATAATTACACCAAAAATCCCACGACAATAACGGCATTTACATATAACTAAAAGCAAAGCAATAAAAACTGAACGAAAATTTGAGAAAAAATAAGACTTTTTGTGTGCAGTCACAACTGAAATTGTAGTACCTGGCAAGGGCGAGCGTAAATAAATGAAAAATTTCGAAATTTCGGGAGGCAGGCAGAATTACCAATTAAAAGTACCAGTCA
Source organism: Macrobrachium rosenbergii (assembly GCF_040412425.1). NCBI lineage: Eukaryota > Metazoa > Arthropoda > Malacostraca > Decapoda > Palaemonidae > Macrobrachium > Macrobrachium rosenbergii. The sequence continues at coordinate 20,495,491 of NC_089776.1, read as the reverse complement.
TTCATACAAGATTTACTGACTAGGGGGCAAAAACATTATATTACATTTCTTCAGCCAAAATAACAGAGGAAAAGAGTGAAATATTAAAATGCGACTTCTGGGAGGTTTCATCATAAGGAAGGCGGGTAACGTGGGCGTGCGGGTGGCAGTGATATATCCACCCTGGAACGCCGCCAGCATTTTAAAACATCTAAATTCCGTTAACGGAAATATTTGTCTATAGATAAGATTCCAACAAGATACCATTTTCGTTCCGAACACAGTTCCTGCAAGCTACCCACTTCCTCTACTTACAGTTTTTACTTTTCTCTCTCTCTAATCAGAAATCACGATTTTCAATATTTTTTTCAGAATTAAAGGTACTAAGTGGTGATTTGTAAACTAGCTATCTCTCTCTCTCTCTCTCTCTCTCTCTCTCTCTCTCTCTCTCTCTCTCTCTCTCTCCAGATAGAGTGGAAAGTTTAAGAAATGATCTAAGGAAAATAGGAGTGGTCAAAAAAAGATGGCAAATGCCATTTAACATGGATAAGCGTAAAGTGTTACAAATAGGAACAAACAACCCTCATGCCAACTACATGCTGTTTGGGAATGACTATTTATAAATAGTGAGGAACAAGAAGAGGACCTCGGAGCCATTATTACCAAGGACTTAAAATTCATAAAACAGTGCATAAAAACTGAAAAGAAGGGACAGACACTAGTGGAATACATAAATAGGCAGTTCAAATACAGAAACAAGGAAGCGGTGATTCAGCTCTACACATCAATAGTTAGACCTCATCTTGAATATGCTATACAGTTTTGGTCACCAACACTAAGAAAGGACATAAACAGATTAGAAGGGGTACAAGCAAGAGCCACAAAGTTAATTCCATCCATCAGGCAAATAGGTTACCAAAGACGACTAGAGAACCTGAACATGTATGGCTTAGAAACACGACGATTGCGAGGACAACTAATAGAAACATTAAAATACTGACAAGATAACAAAAGTAGACAGTAATCTCTTTACATTAAACGAAAACCAGACAAGAAATAATGGATGGAAACTAGAACTGAAGAGACAACACATCTCATTGTGGGAACTTCTTTACATAAAAAGATGTGTGTCACATGGAATAAACTGCCACCAGAAGTTGTAAACAGCAGCAGTGTGGAAGAGTTTAAAAGAAAGCTAGACAAAATCATTAGAACACTCTGAATGAACAGTAAAACCTGCCCCTACAGATAAGTGAGCACGTGATGTCTCCTCGGATGGGCTAGTAGGTCTCTGAGACATCCTAATCCTTGCAACTCCTTGTAACCCTCTCTCTCTCTCATCAGAAATCACGATTTTCAATATTTATTTCAGATTTAGAGGTACTAAGTGGTGATTTGTAAACTAAATAACTAAGCAACTCTCTCTCTCTCTCTCTCTCTCTAATCAGAAATCACGATTTTCAATATTTATTTCAGAATTTGAGGTACTAAGTGGTGATTTGTAAACCAATTCTCTCTCTCTCTTTCTAATCAGAAATCACAATTTCCAATATTTATTTCAGAATTTGAGGTACTAAGTGGTGATTTGTAAACTAACTCTCCCTCTCTCTAATCAGAAATCACGATTTTCAATATTTATTTCACAATTAGAGGTACTAAGTAGTGATTTGTCAACGTTCTCTCTCTCTCTCTCTCTCTCTCTCTCTCTCTCTCTCTCTCTCTCTCTCTCTCTCTCTCTCTTCTTTAGTTTCTCGTTGGGTGAGTCGGTAGAGTTGTGGGCTAGCATTCGCTAGGCCCGAGTTCGAGGATTCCACAATAAGCTGTAGGTCCCGTTGCTAAGTAACCAATTGGTTCTTAGGCAAGTAAAAAAAGTCTAATCCTTCGGGCCAGCCGTAGGTGTGCTGTTAATCAGCTCAGTGGTCTGGTAAAACTAAGGTATACTTAACTTTCTCTCTCTCTTTCTCTCTCTCTCTGCTAATCGCAAAGCCGCTCACAATATTATTAAGACAAAGTGTAGATACAGGCAAGATTTATGATGAGCATCAATTAGCAAATATTACCCCTATTTTCAAAAGTGGATCAAGACTAGAGGCAAGTAATTATAGGCCTGTGAGTCTGACATCTCATATTATGAAAGTGTATGAAAGGGTAATGAAGAAAAATATAATGAAACATTTAATGAAAAATAGTTTGTTTAATATAGGACAACATGGTTTTGTACCCGGAAAAAATACACAAACCCAACTGTTAGTCCACCATGAAAGCATATATGTGGTTTACCTAGACTTTGCAAAAGCTTTTAACAAAGTAGACCTTAATATATTAGCGAAAAAAATTAGAAAGCATACTATTGTGGACAAAGTAGGAAGATGGAAAAAAGAATTTTTGCAAAACAGAAAACAGATAGCGATTGCAAACGACGAGAAATCGGATGAAGCTAAGGTAATATCCGGTGTGCCACAAGGTACAGTGTTAGCTGCGTTGCTGTTTGTTATTATGATTGCAGACATAGACAGTAATATGAGTAATAAAAATCCACAATTATATAGTAAATATATTACTATGTAAAATGAACCAAAGACTTTCGAACACCTGAACGGGTTTTTTTTTTTAACGTTAACACTGATTACGAACACCGTTCAGGTGTTCGAAAGTCTTTGGTTCATTTTACATAGTAATATATTTACTATATAATTGTGGATTTTTATTACTCAGATTGTTTTTCACGAAATTGTGAATCTATTAGCAACATAGACAGTAATGTTAAGGACTCGGTAATGAGAAGTTTCGCCGATGACACAAGAATAAGTAGAGAAATTACTAGAGAAATTACTTGTGATGAAGATAGGAACTCGCTACAAAGAGACCTAAACAAAATATATGAATGGACAGAGGTAAATAGGATGGTATTTAACTCTAATAAATTTGAATCAATAAATTATGGTGATAAAGAAGGAATGCTATATGCATATAGAGGACCTAATAACGAGACAATCACAAATAAGGAAGCAGTTAAAGACCTTGGTGTGATATTGAACAGGAATATGTTATGCAATGACCAAATAGCAATACTATTGGCAAAATGCAAAGTAAAAATGGGAATGTTGTTCCAGCACTTCAAAACAAGAAAAGCCGAACACATGATTGTGCTTTATAAAACGTATGTACGTAGTCCACTTGAATATTGCAATATAATATGGTACCCACACTACCAAAAGGATATTGCACAAACAGAGAGAGTACAAAGGTCCTTTACAACTAGAATAGAAGAAGTTAAGGACCTTGACTACTGGGAAAGACTACAATTCTTAGATTTATATAGTCTCGAAAGGAGAAGAGAATGCTACATGATAATACAGGAATGGAAACAGATAGAAGGAATTACCGAAAACATCATGGAGCTAAAAATATCAGAAAGAGCAAGCAGAGGTAGATTATTAGTGCCCAAAACTAAACCAGGAAAACTAAGAAAAGCACACAGGACATTAATCCACCAAGCACCAGCATCGATAATGCAACGTCTATTCAATGCGTTACCAGCTCATCTGAGGAACATATCAGGAGTGAGCGCAGATGTGTTTAAGAATAAGCTCGACAAATATCTAAGATGCATCCCAGACCATCCAAGATCGGAAGATGCAAAATATACCGGAAAACGCATTGGTAAACATCAGAGGTGCCTCACACTGAGGGACCTGGGGCACCCCGAACGAACTGTAAGGTCTGTAAGGTAAGGTTTCTCTCTCTCTCTCTCTCTCTCTCTCTCTCTCTCTCTCTCTCTCTCTCTCTCGTCAGAAATCACCATTTTCAATATTTATTTCAGAATTAGAGGTACTAAGAGGTGATTTGTAAACTATCTATCTACTGTAAATCTCTCTCTCTCTCTCTCGTCAGAAATCACAATTTTCAATATTTATTTCAGAATTAGAGGTACTAAATGGTGATTTGTAAACTATCTAAATTTCTCTCTCTCGTCAGAAATCACAATTTTCAATATTTATTCCACAATTAGAGGTACCAAGTCGTGATTTGTAAACTATCTCTCTCTCTCTCTCTCTCTCTCTCTCTCTCTCTCGTCAGAAATCACAATTGTCAATATTTACTTCAGAATTAGAGGTACTGAGTGATTTGTACATTAACTAACTATCTCCCTCTCTCTCTCATCCGAAATCACAATTTTCAATATTTATTTCAGAATTAGAGGCACTAAGTGGTGATATGTAAACTAGCTAACTCTCTCTCTCTCTCTCTCTCTCTCTAATCAGAAATCACGATCTTCAAAATTTATTTTAGAATTAGTGGTACGTACTAAGTAGTGATATGTGAACTAACTAACTAACCTACCTCTATCTCTCTCTCTTTAATCAGAAATCACAATTTTCAATATCTATTTCAGAATTAGAGGTACTAAGTGGTGATTTGTAAACTGACTAACTATCTAACTAAACTAACTAACTCTCTCTCTCTCTCTCTCTCTCTCTCTCTCTCTCTCTCTCTCTCTCTCTCTCTCTCTCCGCCAGTACATTTTTCTTATCAGGTTATGGGAGAGAAAAGGACACCTCGTTACTTACTTCTCGAGATATTCAATTTCAACTGAAGATTCTTTTCATGGAAAGTTTAGAAGACGAAGAAAATTCACTATGAATATTAACGAAGTAGTTTAGGAAATGGGGAAAAGGTTGAACTATAAACTTTAATAACAAAAAGCCAGAGGAACCATGAAAAAGTGGTTCATGAAATGAAGCATCATCGTGGACGAGTATTCCGGAACTGCAACCACTTAAAATTTTAGTTTTTTAATGGAGCAACGCGCATGATAGGACTGCCTGAGTTGCGTCATTCCTTATATCTTCTGATAATTCTAAAATATGCACTACTGAATGCCTATTTGGACGAAAGCCACTTTATTGCATTAGGGGCACTTGCATTAATTTCAAAGGTATATTGGAAACTTTGGCACCTGACTTCAACAAGAACCGTAGGCACCATCAATCATTCAGGTGTGTTAATGCTACCCGGGATACATATTTCACAAGCTTGTTTCCGTTTATGTTAAGTTATCCCAGAATTTCGGGTCACCATCAATACCTCCGCAGACTACTAATATTCCGTTTTAGATAACTATTCTGGTCTTGGATCTTTGGTAACGGATGCCATTCTGGACATCCGCAGTCACGTGTTTCTCTGACCTACTTCATACGAGGACCTCTAGAAAATTCAAGAACAAGGTATCCTGCGAATTACATAATACATTATTCGTACACATTTTTACATCCCCTCTCTATGGACATCAGCTTCTAGTCTACAGTCAGACATCCCCCACCCCTCTCTCTCTCTCTCTCTCTCTGTAGCAGAGCTACATTTGGGTTAATTTCAGTTGTCATGTCCTTCGCACTTCACTACTAATACAATAAATTAAATTAGACCAGTAGAAGGAATAGAGAATTTAGGCCAAAGGCCAAGCGCTGGGGCCTACGAGGTCATTCAGCGCTGAATGGAATATTATGAGTAGAGAGCTTTGAAAGGTGTAACAGGAGGAAAACCTCGCAGTTGTACTACGAAAACTTGGTCTAGCATCGATACATACACTCAAATCAATTTCAAACCATATTTCACCCGAACCACAGTAACTAAAGATTTCAGTAAAAAAATCTGAGTAACTATGGTATACAAATTATGTAACGCACGCTGCAAAATTATAAAACATCGGCTCAAACCATACAGATGTCAATTATTTTCTAATAACAGTTATTAGAGAATCTATATAATTATCCAGATCGACTGATTGAAATTCAAAATATTCTTCGAATACAATTCAGAACACTTCTAGGATCCAACCAAAATGTAGTAATTTTATATGTTATATTCTCCTTGACTTTGTATGCTTCAATTAAAAACCAGGATCCCGACAAACCTATGCAGTAAATTATAGATTATATTAGGAGCAACGTTAGGAACAATTTGGGCGCATCATATGCCCCAAAATTGTTCCTTAATAATATATATATATATATATATATATATATATATATATATATATATATATATATATATATATATATATATACATATTACACACACACACACACACACACACACATATATATCTATATATATATATATATATATATATATATATATATATATATATATATATATATATATATATATATATATATATATATATGCAATGCCAGTGGAATAAGGCCTGCATGAACGGAAAATCACAAAATCTGATTCATCACTATAAGATGCTAAATAGGAAGCCTAAGCCCTTACAAGAATCCTTAGGCGGGCACGTTCTCCGATTTTCCTTAAGGGCACTAAAGAGGCATTAACAGTTTTTTCTGGGGACATGTGATCTGGGCATGGGCTACGGTAATCACACCCATAAAATTAGAGTCACGTCATCGACCTGTAATGAGAGCCTAAAGATGCTGCACACTGCCTGAATGAGGAAGGAGACTGTGGGAGAATTAATGGGGAGTGGGGAGGAGGGGAAGGGAGGGAGGGAGATAGAAAAGAAGGCCACGAAGGGACACGAGACTAAGAGCTGTTGTTGTGGTCCAGAGAGGGGAGTATATATGCATTATGCGGACGAGCGAGGACAAAACACATTAATTAAGGAAAAGGAGGCATAAGACTTTGCGGGGCAGAAAATATAAGAGAAAGTCAGCCAAAGCTCATTCCAAGGTAGAATAAACTGGAGTCTACAAAATAAGGTCAGAAATGCTAATTGGGATGAAACGCCTACGAACACGAAGAGCAGAAAATATACTCTTGCATATGTCTGGCAAAAACTACGCACGTATTTATTATATGCAGACATTTTACACAAAAATATTACACTATTATTACGTAGTTTAACCAGACCACTGAAGTCATTTATTTTAGCTCAAATAGGGATGGCCCCAAGGATTTGGGTTTACTGATGTTCAAGTTCACGTTTTACTTATTAAATTTTACAGCTGATAAAAGTGTTACAATTGTATTAACTGAAAATGGAGAGTAGGCTAACGTCATTGAAAACACTTTGCACATAAAAAAAGAGGACATGAAGAAACAATTCCTAAATGGTAGCCAGTTCCTGCCATTAATGAGGGATTTATCAAAGAAAATTAAATCTAGAACAAAAGGTGCGACTCAGTCTACTAGACAGAACCATTTTTTCTATGTTAACTAATCATTTTTCAATACTTTCATAAAAATCACACATCTGATGGAACAAGCCTTGATCAATACTAAAAAGAAAATCTGGCATCCACCATTAGAAAGCCAAAAAATGTAAAATAAATCAACAAACATACAAAAACAATATCGCCAAACTTGCAGAAATCCAAAAAAACTGAAATTGCATCTCATAATTATTCTTTTAAAACAAATAGTCTTTACTGTTTCCTCTAAATCATGAATTCAAACTATTCAAAAGTGGAGTCTCAGCGCATTTTCATTTCAAGTAAAATACTATTCTGTTTGTGATGCACACGAGGTGCCTTAAAGCCTTTCTCTTTTTATTTATCTGCCCTTTTAATTCTATTTCAGAAAAAATCTCTTTAGGTTCTCCTGCCGCTTAGGGGGATGAGTCATTTAAGCCTGAAAATTCCACCTCTCCTCAGGCAGCGCCAGCTTTGTCTGGGTGCTACTGACCACTTGAAATTTCAATAACAAAGGCGATATCAAAGGTGCCCAAAACCCATGATACTAGGGAGGCTTTGCCATCTGTGGCAGGTACTTCCTCCATGGAAGCAGCACCACCCTCGAATTTAAAACGGAAGCCTGCCTTTAATATTCAGTTTCCTTCCAAAGAAAAAAAGCCGGAGCAAGGCAATAAACTTAAAAGCTATTAAAAAGGGCTCCAGTTTACCAGTCTCAAAACCAAAGTAAAATTTACTCATTTTCTCCAGTGGAACAGTCAGGGTTTAAGAGCCAAACTGGAAGAACTAAGGCTGCTCATATCACAAGTGCCTCCTGTATGTATAGCTTTGCAGGAGACCATGAATGGTAATAATATGTGACCCAGCCCACGAGAGTATATGGCCCATCATTCCACCTATAACATAAATACAGGAAGCCATAGGGGTGTTGTTTTGTATGGTTCGAAATGAAATCCCACAAAATCCTATTAGTATCCAGTCTGCACTGCAAGTGATAGGTGTGCAGATCTATTTGCAAAGAAAATATACAGTATGTTCTCTGTATGCACCGCCTAGTGAAGTCTTTCCCATTGATGAATTTAAATTCCTTATTAAGCAGTTACCACGTCCCTTTGTTACCCTGCGAGATATGAATAGTAGAAACCCACTTTGGGGCGACATCACCATCACAGAAGTGAAAATGTGGGAATGCTCTACACGGAGTCTACACATTTTCACGCTCAAACAGGCACATTACCAGCGACTGGTTTATCTATACACGTCTGCCTTATTGATTTTAATTGGAGAGTGATAACCAGCGACCATCTTCCAACAGAGGTGAATGTAGCTTCAAATCCTCCATCTTCAAGGCTGCCTAAATGGAACATTGGTGAAGCTGATTGGGTAGCATTCCAGGAATATGGCTCAATAGATGGCTCGGTTGATGACTTTCCCTGTGTAGATCAAGGGTTTCCAAACTATGGGTCGAGGAAAGATTTTTTTGGGTCGCAAGAAGACAAGGTGATTGTACGTATATTATCTCCTTTATCAATTTCACAAGCGTTTTTTTTTTACAAGTCATTTGAGTAAACATAAAAATAACATATATCACTTAAGTATAATAAAAAAAAAAACTTCTATAAACTGTTCACTCTCATATATAAATATAACCAAACTACAACTTAACCTAAACTTATCTAAAAATAAATTTTATTACTACAGTACGTTTTGTATTTGATTTTGCCAAAATCCATGTCGACCTGGAAAAAAAATGTTATCCCTTCCATGTAGAGGTTCTTGAAAGATTATGATACCAAATATCACACACTTAAATATCGAAGAAATTTTCTCCTTTAGTGATCATTAATATATCTTTATTGATACTACAATATGTAAAGGTCTATACTTGTTTATACTGTACAAAAAAAGCAACCAATACTGAACACTGAAATACATAATACAATGTCATTATTCGTTATGACAATACTAGGTCTCGTATTGAAAACATATTCATGGTATCCTCTGTTTCCCAACCTTCCACCACTCTGCTGATCGTATGCATGCAGTGCAAAGCATACAAGTTTGATATTGTCGTCATTTTCTACATTTTATCCATAATGCAACACAAATCTTTGGTATGCTTATATTATATTTTCTTTTAAAATTAGTTTAAATGCTTGATATATATTTATAAATTAAGTAGATGCTATTTGTAATGATTTAATGTAACTTCTTCACTCAAAAGTGTTTTTTAAAACTAAATATTTGGATCACAACTTCTGTCTTTGATTTACACTTTCAAATTGAGTTACCAATAGTGACAGGACTAGTTTACCTCTGTTGATTGTGATATTTCCTGTATTTGCAAATGGTTCGCTGGGCAATTCGAAAAGTGGATGTAAGCGAAACTTCATACGTAAATCATGAGACCGAAGAAGTGGATAATATTGTAGCTACAGCACTGTGTCAGTCAAATATGAAAGGGAGTGTTGTTGAACCAAGCAGCAGTGGTCAATCACAGTGTCATATGTTTGGAAGTGTTGGCTAATGAGAGCTTCAAGCCAGCAAAAATGAAAAGACACCCGCAATGCCAACACCTGTCATTTACAAATAAACCAACATATTTTTTCCGACGCAAGAAAATGGTGTTACAAGGACAAAAACAAGTGATAAAAAATGCTGCACCACCTGTCAAAGCTCAAATGGCATCATATGAGGCTGCATATCTAATTGCTCAGAAAAAAAAAGCCACACATAATAGGGGAGGAGCTTATTAAACTACTGCATTGGCAACGTGTCGAGCTATTCATGGAGAAAAGCTGGCTCAACCTTGAATCCATACCCATGTCAAACAATATGGCTGGTGGGTGAATTCATGACATTTTTCGCAGGACGATAATTGAGACGACGTTGATCTTGAAAATGATACTTTAAAAACAAACTACAGTGGTATTTATATGAATTTCTGACCAATCAACAGCCAGGAAATTTACATAGTAACTAACAGACCAATAATGCACATGCATTCGATTTTAGGCTTTATATTTTCTGTATAGACGAAGATCAGGTGTGTCATGGAAGTTGGCACCATCCTGATGGCTTGATGTGTTGCTATGGAGAACAACGTGAGAATCACAGTCTGGGAGCCTAGTGTGCCATGGAAGTTGATGCCATCCTGTAGGCTTACTGTGTCACCGTGGAGCACAGCTTAGGAGTTGTATGGCACAATAACCCCTTGAAAGTTGACCAGGGTGTTGCAAAGGGCGTCCTGCCCTTGAAAACTGGACTGGAAGAGTAATGTCGCCGGACAAATAAGCTGGTTTCAGGCGGCTGATGGCAACCCAATCTGTTGTGCTGCAGATGTTGATGAGGAAGGCTTTCTACTTGCAGTCGATGACCAGGTAAGGGCCCACGTAAGGCTGGGTCAAAAGCGCTCAAAAGGCATCAGTTCTGATGAACACGTGTTGCAGTATGTAGATCCTTGGGGATAAAGGTTTTGTTGTTTGGCTTATACGACGGGCAGTCAGGGGTGAATTTTCCGACGATGGTCCAGAATCTGATGATATCGGTGAGGTGTTATTGTCGGGGAAGAATTCGCCGGGTATCATGAGCAGATCGCCATACACCATCTCAGCTGCTGACAAGTCAGGCCCTCTTTAGGTGTGGTCCGAAGGCCGTGGAGGACCCTTGGAAGTTGCGAGTACCAGGTTGAGGAGTTGCAGCAAGACATCAGGGCTGCTTTCAAAGTGTGGTGGAACCTCTCAAACATGCCATTGGATTCAGGATGGTAGGCGGTCGTGTGATGCAACTGGGTGCTGAGGAGGCAGTTTAGGCATTAGCAGCAGCATGTGCCAGTGCTTTCCTCTCATCATAGGTGTCCAGATTTGATGTACCCAATCCCATAACCTCCGACAGAGGCACTACCTTCACGTTGCAGCTCTGGATGTCCCTAAACTGCCTCCTCAGCACCCAGTTGCATCACACGACCGCCTACCATCCTGAATCCAATGGCATGTTTGAGAGGTTCCACCACACTTTGAAAGCAGCCCTGATGTCTTGCTGCAACTCCTCAACCTGGTACTCGCAACTTCCATGGGTCCTCCACGGCCTTCGGACCACACCTAAAGAGGGCCTGACTTGTCAGCAGCTGAGATGGTGTATGGCGATCTGCTCATGTCATAGGGGCGGCTTCATGCCATTTTGTCAAGCAGTCGACCATTGTGAGTGGGGAATGACACCCTTCAGAGAGCAGGAGGGGTCCTACAATGTTGATGTGGAAATGGGTGAAACGGCATTGCGGTTGATGAAAGGAGTCCACACCTGAATTTGTGTGATGCTGGATTTTGGAGAGCAGGCAGAAAGAACATTCATGGACCCACAACTTTGTGTCTTTCTATATGCCGTGCCAGATGAGCCGCTTCTTCAGGAGGGTGGCTGTGGATCATCCTGAAGGGTGTGCCAGACCATGGATGATGTCGAAGATGTGACGTCTAAGTGCCTGTGGGATCCACGGACCTAGGGGGCCAGTGCTGATATCACAGAGGATGGAGGCACGGCTGTTGTCGTTGAGGGGAACATCTTGCCATTGCAGAGACATTAAACAGTTCTTGCAGGCGTTGAGGTTTGGGTCCCGCTATTGCTTGGCCACCAGCTGCTTGTAATCGAGGCCAAGGTGTACAGCATTGTTAGAGATTCTGGAGAGGGTGTCAGCGATGGGGTTGTGTTTCCCAGGAATGTGGCAAAGGGTGCAGCTGAATTCAGCAATGGCTGACAAGTGGTGGCGCTGACAGGGTGACCAGGAATCGGACTGTTGTTTTATAGAATGCACTAGTGGCAGATGGTCAGTTTGAAGGGTGAAAGACATGGCCTCCAAAAAATGTCAGAAGTGTTGGACGGCGAAGTACACAGCCAGGGGCTCGTGGTCAAACATATAGTAGTTTGTCTCTGTCTTTCTGAGTTTCCTGCTAAAAAAGGCGAGGGGTCGAGGATGACTGTGGATGATCTGCTCCAAGACAGCTCCTTTGGCTACGCTGCTGACATCCATGAAAAGCAGTAAAGAATGACCTGGTGCAGGGAAAGAGAGGGTGGTGGTCTTGGCGAGGTCATTTTTGGCAGAGGTGAAGGCAGCTTCCTGTGGGGATCCCCAGGCAAGGACCTTGGGCTTGCCCTGAGGACTTTGTAAAGTGAGGCCAAGGTCGAGGCAATTTTGGGCAAAAAGCAATAATAATATGTCACCATTCCGAGGAATTCTTGTAGACCCCTGATGGTGGTAGGGGTGGGGAACTTCCTAATGGCAGCGACCTTCTCGGGTAAGGGCTGGACACCCTCAGGTGTTATGAGGTGCCCCAAGAATTCTACCCTCTTGGTGGCAAAGGAGCATTTGTCGTATTGGATGACGAGGCCATTTTCTTGCAGGCATTGAAGGACAATGTGCAGGTGTTGGAGGTGCTCTTCCTTTAGATGCAAAAAAATTAAAATATTGACATAACAGATGCAGAAGGGAAGGTCTCCCAGGATGCTGTCCACCAATCGCTGAAAAGTAGCTCATGCATTGCGGAGGCCAAAGTAGGAGTAATTGAAGTTGAAGGTGCCGAAGGGCATTGTGATGGTGGTCTTCGGGATGTCTTCGGGATTCATGGGGACCTGGAATTAACCTTAGAGAAGGTCCAGCTTTGAGAAGATTTTTACACCATGTAGGAAGGTGGTCATGTCTGTGATGTTAGGGAGGGGGTAGTGGTCAGCCTTGGTAATCACCTTCAGTCTTCTGTACTCATCGCATGGGCATAAGGTGTCGTTCTTTTTGTTACTATGTGGAGGGGAGATGACCAAGGACTGGATGCCTTTTGACACAAACCCATCTTCTCCATCTCCACGAAGGTTTTCTTTGCAGCAGTGAGTTTTTCGGGTGGTAGGCATCAGAAAAGGGAGAGTACAGGAGGGCTCGAGGTTTTAATGTAGTGGAAAATACAGTGCTTGGCTGGGATCTGATGAGATTGTCATAGTTCAGATTTGAAAACATCTGGGTATGTGGCGAGCAGGTACGCAAACTCGACTTTGGAATCGGTGACATGGAGGGTGAGTTCTATGGGGGTTGCAGCAATGGGTGTCATGGACAGATTGGTGGCATCGATGAGGTGCCTGTTGGCAACGCCCATGAGCAGTTGGTGGGGTGTGCCAGGAAGTCTGCCCCAAAGAGGGGTACTGAGATGTCTGCAACAATAAACTGCCAGTGGTACTTTCTGTTGCTGAGGTTGAGGGCAAGATGTTTCTGACAGAAGGTAAGGATGGGGAAGTCGTTGGCAGCTGTGAGTTGGACATCGGATGGCTGTGGGCATTTGGTTGGTTGACTGGATACATGCAGAGGGGAACGGCAAGCCAGTGTGAACCAAAAAGCAAGTAAGTGTGGTGGAATCAAGGATAAAAAAGACAGAGGTGCTGATAGAGGACATAGGATTGGATATGTCAGGATTAAGGTTAGATTCATGTACATTAGTATGGCAACTGGTTGAGGGATACACACCTACTATGGCTACCATGAGTGGTGGTAGCTGTTTCACACGTTTTTTGGCCATGGGCATCCTGGGAGGCAGTTCTTGGCTGTAGGGCTGAATGTTCTGTGGTATCAGCAAAACTGAAATGGTGGCGACTGCTGCTGCGTGTGGTCGGTGCCCTTTGGTTTCTGAAGGCGGAATGGGCAGTGAGGGTTTGTCTTAGAAGTCTACGAGGGTTTGACGCCCATGGTGGCCTCTGTGACATTAAGAAGGTCATCTGTCGCTGAAGGGTTGGATGTTTCTTGATGGGTGGCAAAGGTGAGGGTGGCAGCGGTTTCCAGCAGCGTGGTCGTCTGTCAGATTGTCTGCTAGGGTGGTGAGGGTATCGTCGGCTGTGTCTTCGATGTTGGTGAGAGTGCTGCCCTTACTGACATTGGCAGGCGATGCAGCCAAAGTGCCTTGAGGATGTCGATTGATTTGGGAGAACTGTCTGCTGCAGGAGGAAGACAGGCAAGGGATATGTCGAGAAGGGCGGTGGAAGGGCATGGGTCACTTAAGGGTTGCTGTGCTGCGTCAAAGATCTGTTGTACACGAACAGCTGGGGATGGCGGGAATCTGTCCAGTGGGACCTCCTTCAGGTCTTTGTGCTGAACGATGTCGGTGCCTTCAGCGTCCAGCCACTCTGTTAGTTGGGGGAAGAGGTGGTCCAGCAGGGTGGCGAGAACGTAATCTGCCTTGGTTGACGAGGACCATACGCCCTTGATTTGAAGTGCGGCTTCAGCTTTGAAAGAACCAAGTGTAGGCGTTAGTCAGTGTGAAGATTGGAAGCTTGATTTGGGCAATGGTATCAGCAGGAATGGCAGAAAGGGAGGGCAATGTGTTGTTGTCAGACATCTCAGGCATCTTTGCTGGGCGTTGGTGTAGCTGGGTCACCACTTTAGCAGGACGATGATTGAGACAAGACGCTGATCTTGAAAATGATACTTTATTAACAAACTACAGTGGTATTTATATGAATTGCTGACCAATCAGCGGCCATGAAATTTACACAGTAACTAACAGACCAATAATGCACATGCATTCAATTTTAGACTTTATATCTTCTGTATAGATGAAGATCAGGTGTGTCAAGGAAGTTAGCACCATCCTGTTGGTTTGATGTGTTGCTATAGAGAACAATGTGAGAACCATGGCCTGGGAGTTGTGTGGCACACATTGCAAGTGACATACTGAGACAGTTGATGGAGAGAGTGAAGAATGTAAATTATGCTTTATAATCAGATGAATCAAATGATATTTCTAGTTTTTCTCAGTTACTTGCATTTATAAGATACAGTTTCAAAGGAAAACTGAATGAGGATATGTTGTTTTGTATTACGCTAGAAGGAAAGTGTACTGGAGACAATATTTTCATGGCAATGGACAAAAAACTTCATCAGCTTGGACTTTGTTGGGATCAGTGTGTAGGAATATGCACAGACGGATACGGGGCAATGTTGGGTAAAAAAAAAAAAAAAAAAAGGACTAAAAGCAAAGGTACATAATGTGGC
Source organism: Macrobrachium rosenbergii (assembly GCF_040412425.1). Lineage (NCBI taxonomy): Eukaryota > Metazoa > Arthropoda > Malacostraca > Decapoda > Palaemonidae > Macrobrachium > Macrobrachium rosenbergii. The sequence continues at coordinate 20,480,338 of NC_089776.1, read as the reverse complement.
TCCTCATGTACATTCTACTAACTGTATTATTCATGGAGAAGCTCTTGCTTGCAATGCCATTGTTCCCGAGCTTAAAGGTGTTTTGATACAGCTGTCAAAATCATCAACTATATAAAATCATGCCCTTTGAATACCAGGTTATTTGCTTCACTGTGCAAAGACATGGGCTCAGACCATGAAGCACTGTTGCTTCACACAGAGGTCAGATGGCTTTCCAGAGGAAAAGTTTTCACATGGTTGTACCAGCTGACAGATGAGGTCCGCCTACTCCTTCTTGATTCTGGCTCTGAACTTGGTATTTTTATGACTGACAGTAACTGGTTAGAAAAGCTAGTGTATTTATCATGCATTTCAGATAAACTTAATTAATTAAATCTTTCCATACAAGGCCCAAATACAAATATTTTGTCATTGTTCGACAAAATAAATGCATTCTCAAAGAACCTTGAGCAATGGATTTCACGCGCTGAAGAGGGTAACTCTGAAATGCTTCCTGAACTTGAAGAGTTTGGAGAGGAAAATGAGTTATGTCTGGATAATTTGAAAGCAATAATAGTCAATCATCTTTGAAGTCTTCTTGATCACTTCAAAAAATACTGTTTAGAAGAGTCGACTTTAGAACAGCATGATTGGACACGAATGCCATTCACTGCTCCTGGAAATCACTTATCATCTGACCTTGAGGGAGCACTGCTTGAATTATCTTCAAGTTTGAGTCAACAACACTGAATGAGTTCTGGATACAAATATCAGAGGAATATCCTGGCTTATCAACAGCAGCACTGAATATCTTAACACCTTTTGGATCGACCTATCTCTGTGAAACTACCTTCTCTGCATTAACATATCAAGAATAAATGCCAGTCTCGATTTTGTGTGAAAGATGATCGAGTTGCCATCTCCACTATCACCCCGAGATTGGAGATACTACATTCAAAAAAGCAAGCCGTTCGTCCTGTTAAATCACACAAAGTTTGACTGTATTGTACTTTAAACCAATTATTAAAACAAAGCAAACAAACAATTTTTTTCTCTCTCTCTCTTTCTCTCCCCCCTCAATGTGAGACCACTTGATGTGGTGAGGGGGCTCTTGAACCCCAGGAATTTGTTCCTGGGTTTGAGTCCAAGAGTCTCATATATTATTGTATATTTCTTAGGACTAAATTTTTGGAATTTTCCCCTTTTTGTAAAATTTATTGAGCCTGATAAATAGGAAAAGATATCATAGCTGGGATTGGGTTTATATCTGAAGCTAAATAGTGGGAACTGTGGTAGGATTATGAACTACCTGATAATGTTCGGACCTGAGAGGTATCAGACCAATAGACCAAGGGCGGAACTATTCTTTAGGGCTAGGCCACAGATTCCAGGAGGGTCTGGTTCTGGGATAGGACTCTCGGCATTCTATCCGGTTTGTCCATAATATGATTAGGGTGGAGATGATTGTATTCTTGTAATACCCTCAGTCCTAGCAAGTGGGTTGGGCTTACACTTGAGCTACTCTAATCATGTTGTGCCATCCCCTGTGGGGCAGGGTAGGGATGTGGACATTTGGGAGTTGGTTCTGTCTTGGTGGTAATATAGTTATCAAAGAGTGCCTCTATTTCCTCCAACCATGCTTCTGGCTCGTCCTCAGTCCACTTGGGGATGAGGGAATTAATACTTGAGATCGGAGCATTTGGTGCAGCAGGTGTGGGGTTGGAGGCTTGGTGTATACCCATAGCTTCGGCATTTTCCCTTTTAGCCTTTTCCAGCTCGAACTCCTTTTCTTTGAGGGCTAGCTCACTCTCCTTGAGAGCTTACTCGCTTTCCTTGAGTGCTAGGTCATGCTGTCTTCTCCGTTTTTCTCTGTCATCCTCCAGCCTCCTCCGTTCTTCTTCATACCTCCTCTGCTCAGCTTCATAATTCCGTCGTTCCAGTATTTCTTCCTTCTCTTGCTTGGCCAAGTCATCCAGCTGTTCCTTAACCCACTTTGTGAGGTCCAATCCCGTGAGAACTGCCTCAGTCCCCAGCTCCATGAAGGCTTACCCACCAGAACCATGGCTGGTTCTGGTGGGTAAGGGCGTCTATCCGGGTTGACTGGATGTACTTGGGCAGCAAGGAAGTGTCCCTCAGATCTAGGGTGACACTTCAGTGATGTGGCACCTTTTCAATAAGGTGGCACTGTGGCCAAGTGTGCCATGTAAAGGTCACACTGGTGACACTCAGTATCTTTATGTACTGGTGTGACTGTCACAAAAGGACTTTTCTTCTGTGTTCCTTTTCTGTCCTTTTCTTTGGTGGCACTACAATGACAGTGCGTTCCTAAGAATCCGTGACTTGAGTCCAACTAGTTTGTTTTTAAGGGGAAAAAATGCACTCTACCCAAGCAGTGTAACTAATAAGTAGGAGAGAAAGGGAAGGTAAAAGGAAGAGATAGGTACGCTATTCAGTTTGTGACAGTGGCTCAGATTAGTGGCACTGTGGAAAACGAAAATTAAATTGTGGTTGCTGTTTTGGGGCCCTCGGGAGTGACTAGTTCCTAGTACCCGCTGTGCTACTTCCTTTTTGTGCAGAGGGAGAAAGGCTACATTTTACGCTGAGGTCTGGATAAAAGTCCTCACTCATGACCGACAGCTTCTAACTGTTATTAATCTTAACTTGTCCTCATCTATTTGTGGGACAGAGGTGTATTTGTTTTATTTTAATGAATTATTTCTACGTCTACCCGTTCTTTTGAGGAAGGCGGTGCACGTACACTTCGGATTTATGTTGAATGCTTACTTGAAGAGAGAGAGAGAGAGAGAGAGAGAGAGAGAGAGAGAGAGAGAGAGAGAGAGAGAGAGAGAGAAATATTCAGCCAGCAAAGTTCATGCTGCCTGAGAAAAATCAGTAAAATTATTGTAACTGCACACTGGCAGGTTTCTTATTTGGAGATACATCTTCTTGGGCTGTTTTTTAAGGGATTGTCTTAGCAATCTTAACTTTCCCTGTGCCTTGAGACGTACGTCTTACACTGATAAGTATGGTTAAAAATGATAAGTTTCTTTCTTTTATATAATTCCCTACGTCAGTGTATTTTGTATAGGAACTTTTCTTGTTATATATTTCCTAAATAAGTAATGTAATTCCCTGGCTAAATTATTTCTTGCTTTTATCTATTATACCGGATCCTATACCTATTTCCCGATCCATCGAAGTCTATTTCCTTCTAAGAGTTTGTGAGTATGATTACTACGCAGGGCAAAGTAGTTCCCAAAGTGGCGTATGAGGCAGAGGCTATAGTGACTGTGTCACCACCACAAACCAATCACACAAACAACAACAACAAGGGTTTTAAGATGGCGGATGGGAGAGCAGTCAACCTGTTTTCAAAATGTCGGACGAGTCCCATTATAACACTGAGAAATTCCAAACTCACGGCTAGAAGCAGGCTGGTGGAGTGATACACGACCTTGGAGCCACAGGATTTGTTTACAATGAAAAACACAAAGCACTCGAATTCCTCTCACAAAACGAACGAAGCAAATGTAGGAGCACAGGTTTTAACTAAACACACCAACAATGCAAAGAATTTTACGTTATGGAGACGGAAAACGAAATTATTAGGATCTGTGCTTTTTCTAAATTTTTTCTCTCCCGCTGCTTAAACGCTCCAAGAATCTGCCATGCTTATTGAGGGGCCGTTCGAGACACAAAAGGAATGGCTCTGTGACGTCCTGATGGACCTGACTTTGCGTTAATTGAAAATGCAAATAATGAAATTTACCCAGTTATGGTTGCTTTGCAACATTAATGGTAAGGAAATTTGATATGATTTCCGCAATATGGAAACTTATTAACTCCGTCATGCTCAATCGGTGGCCTCTGTAGTGACGAACGGTTACTGGTTTGGAAATTCTATGGACTTCGTAAATTTGTCCGCCCTATCCTACGAGAAATGCTAGGCACATGTCCTCTCAGTACTGTTATGCAATAGCTGGCTCGTTCAAAGATCAATATTATACATTAATCCTTGGCCAGGGAAATAGCAAAATATTAAATCCTTACTCAGTAACTTACACGACCTTCGGTGGAATGCCGAAGTCGGTATCTGAACGCGGCTAAATTGTTTTCTTTAAAATTTTGTAAATTGTAAATTATAGCTTCTCTCAATGCACACTTCCCTACCTACACTAACTTCTTAATTATAACAATGGTATTCTTATTGCTATTATGCCTTGGCCTGTCTCCTTGTTTGGAAGAATTAGCGGGAAATTAATATGATCTGACTTTTCTCTTTGAAATTAATTTGTAGTTAATTTGATCCAAGATTCTTTTCTCTTTGAATTAAATAGAGATCGTGGCTAAGGTCACCACTTTTACTTGGGTCCTTCAGCTAATGAGTTTTTTATTAATTACTGTAAGTTTATGTAGCCCTGTTCTACCTAAGACCCACTTAATCCTGTCAATTAAAGCTAAAAGTTACCCCAAAAGACAGACAATTACTTAATTAGATTAGGTCGCCAGTTGGAACTATGTTATTGAATAACTGGGACTGTTTCTGAAACAAATGAATTACATCAAACCCATTCATTTCCCACCTAGTCCCAAAAAAAGAAAGAATGCGCTGTTATAAGTGAGGGAATTTACATGAGCCAAGTAGTCCTCTTCGGACGCAGAAATATTTCCCTACTTCAGTTGAAACACAATGGGTGATCATCTCGTAGCTCCCTCGTAAGCAATTGAGTATTCTAAAAGGCTATTCCTCTTCCAAACAATGGTATGATCAGGTTCCAAGGCTTGCCTAAATTTTGCTTATGCTTGACCTCTCCCTAATTCCTACTTACTGCAAGGGGGATATCTTATGCAATCTCAATAGGCAATAATACTTATTCATATATTAGATTTCATACAGGAACTATGGTTCCACCAGGAACTCTAGTCAGTGAACAAGCCATGTAGAGCCCCACTTACCCTTGGCTCAGCTCTCCCTCACTGGTACCTCCTGCCAATTCAGGTGTGGCTGTCTAACTAGATCTACCAACTATATATACTTTCTACCACCAACTATATATATACTTTCTACCAGCTAATTGATATGGGGCTGTTAGACAACATTTGGGACACTAAACTACTAAACTATACTAAAGCAAAGCTAAGTACAGTGTGAGTAAAGCAAGATTAGCTGACACTGAAGCCCATGCTGAGTTACACAGCAGTGAAGTCACCAATGTGCCCTGGTTGTGCCCTGGCATTCACTCTTTTAAACTAAAATTAAGACAAAACCACCAACTAAATCATGTATAGACTTGCAAACTATTATATTGAACAGGAAGACATTTTTCCATAACTACTGAATCCTCAGACACGATTATTTAAGGTTTTTGGCTGCACATTGGATGCCATCTTTCTTTATATATACTATATGAAATCTTTAACAGAAATGCACGTTAAATTTGCTTGGTGACTCTGCCTACAATGTGTATAACCAAAACAAATGCATAAAAACATAACCAGAGGCACATGAGTCCCATGTTAAAACCTTGACTAGCAGCATCTTGAAAAACAGCAGCCATTTTGGAATTCTGACTGGACACCCAGTATTTCAAAATGTGGCCTATGTAGAAGATATGTAGGCTACCAGATTTCATGCTTGTATCATTAACTGACGTATTTTAGTGAAAAAATTATTTTATCTCCTGCACTATAGAGCTTCTTCATACTTTTAAAATTTAACTCCCCTACATCAACGGTAGAATTAAAAAATGAAGACCGTTGCCCGTTAGCAATTCGTATATGAAGATCAACTGGACTACCTATACAGTGAAAAAATAAGACATTCTGAATGACTTTGCTCAAACTCCAGTTACCATGGATAGATATTTCAACAACCATCCAGTGTATACAACGAGACCTGCTTCTAAAGACAGTTCCGTTTGTTTTGAAATAAAAAAATATGGCAGATTGGTTTACATTACCGGAGACTACTTCCTGAATATATAAAGAACAATGCTTTCTCAGCACGAGCGACCATGATTAGAAACTCGTGCAAGGACATGACCTTAAGAAACAATTACGCGAAACTGAATACCATAACAGAAAAAAAATACTGTAAACTACAAACAATAAGTGAACTGCAATGAAACGTCGTCAAAGCTATTAAAAACAAATCCAGCATATGCACACATTCATAAAAATTATTTTCCAGGAGCAAAAGCCAACTTATCTACAGAACTATTCGGAACAAAAGAACACCTGCATCCATAATATGAGTAACAATACGAATTACTAAAGAAAGTAATCGCACAACAACAAGCCATGTCATCGCCCCTTTATATAAAGATCGTTCTTAATTCCTGAAACGAATGGTTTACACTCGATGCATTACAAAAGAATCATGAGCAGAGCTCTTCATGCTGCCTATTGAGTGAGAAGAAGAATGACCGTCAAGTTGGGATGCAAATCCAAGGACACACTCTCTCTTTCTCTCTCTCTCTCTCTCTCTCTCTCTCTCTCTCTCGAGAGAGAGAGAGAGAGAGAGAGAGAGAGAGAGAGAGAGAGAGAGAGAGAGAGAGAGAGAGAGAGAGAGAGAGTATAAGAACTGTCTACGCAACACAGCAATTAAACTTACCCATTATACTACTGTATCACTCATATCACTCATAAAGATTTTAAGGTTAAAATATCCAGTGCAGCTGATGTCCAATGATAAATATCAAATAAACATAAAGTCGAAATTAATTTTTGTAGAAAACAACGGTACTCATAAACAAAACACCAATAAAAAAAGGCTTTCAAATTTTAAAACAAAAATTTTCTGATCTTCGTAACAATGTGTTATCAAAACAACTGCTTACTAAAAGCTATAAAATTATACAGGTTAGTTGAGATTCCAACGTATGACCATATATAACGAGTCTTCACGTCTGCAAGTGATACTTACGCATTTTTGTATTTATTTTTGCAATGCATAAAAAAAATCATATATACAGAGGCAATAACACGGTATCAGTTTTTGCAACGCAGCAAAAAATTATATGTATGGGCATTATAGAGGCAATGACACGATCTAGATTACTACTATAAAAAACTGTTTTACCATTTACTAAATTATATCCAGTGACTTTCTTTTTATCTACTGTCAATCGTCTGAAGGAAAGCACACATTTATCTATCCATCTATCTATCTATGCATATATATACATCATTATAATAATGCCCCCTTTACAATGCTTCACCCTTTTTTATATTTATATATATAATAAATTGAATTATATATATATATATATTATATACTTTTGTAAATATATATATATATATAATAAATATATATATATCAACATTAAGCTATCAACCATGAAAGTGGGTGGCCCCAGAGAATCAGAATACAGCAGTCAAATCCACACTCCTGCTTTCACAGAAACAGCGGTACGAAATATTTACACAGAAGTGCTATCTGCAACCGTCAGCCCACCTACACACAATGCACCATTCCACCCATGCCCCCTAATTTTTTTTCACAAACTATCGAGCTCCACCAGTATTTAGGTATTTCCAGCTATCCTACAAATTAAGTCTTTTCTTCTCCCCTCACTAGTAACAACACCCAATAACACAATCTGTTCACCAGCCTGTCGTCCTCCATTCTTAATACAGGCCCTGGCTATAGGTCCCGTAGGAATTTTGAGGTGGACTTGGTTTTTCTTCTGATCCCATTAGGGCACACTTAAAGGAAGGTAAAAGTCTTCGGTAGACATCTGGCAAACCGGTCATAAACTTTTTATGACCCCTTTTGTTTTTTTTTAAAGTTGCGCGTATTAACCCTTATAGAATTTTTCTAATATTTTCGTTTCACTACATGTTTTGCAAACTGGCCATGAAATTCCTTTTACTTATCAATTATTTAATTGTCTGAAACCATTTAGTTTATCTGAGATTTTTTTGGGTGTGGTAATTATTGAAATTCTATTTTATCTTTTATTTTTATTTAGAAAATTAGTGATCAAAATCTTCAAAATTTCACAGCAGTAGCCATGTATACAAGATAATCTTAACTTTATAGTAGCATAGTATTGTCTAATAGGATTTGCTGATTTACATAAAAATCTAAGCTTTTACTGTAATAGGAATTATAAGCAGTTCAAAATTCGTATATACATTCAAATAATCACATTTCTAGTGAAAATGAAATATAGATAGATGCTGAGTATTCCACTTTTGCAAACGGCAATAAAAACTTGGTTTTCCTTTGTAGCAACAACATGCTGAAATTAACAGAAATTAATAAGAATATATATTTTTATTAGATTTGAGTAAGAATACACATTCATAATGGTGTGACCATTGAATTTTTATTAATTTATAAAAGAAAGAACTGATTATATTGCATATGCTGTAATATAACAATTCTTACAAAAATTTACAAGTGATCATGACTGTCACAAGATATTTTGTATTTACAGTAAGTCGTACAAAAAAACATTGTTTCTTCAGCAACTGCATCGTTGAGTATGACAGAACTTGCAAGAGCAGGTAATAATCATATCTTCAGGCATCTCATGCAAGAATCAGGAATAAGAGATGAATCAAGGTTACGCTAATCACTGTGATACATGTGTATATCACGTAAAATGATCGTCTCATGTAACCTTGCAAAGAAGTGCTTGTGCAAGGCAGGTTTTGTATATTTAGAAGTTTGGATTGGGCCATCTTTTCATACCAGAGATCATCCAAAGTTTTGCACTTTGACTTCGGTTCTAAAACCTTCACAAGGTATTCCTCGGCAAGCTTGAAGGATTGGGTAGTGGGAGGAAGATGCTGACCAAATTTAGACAGGTATTTCTCTGGTTGAGCCTTGAGGGCAGAAAGCTTAGTGCATATCCTGCTTGTCACGTCTGATCCCGTAATAAAATGAGCAGCCAAAAGAACATCTTTAGTAGTACCTAACTTACCAACAAGAGCGTGAATTGGTATGATATCTGATGCAGACTTTCTCATCCAAAGTCCAGAGAATCCATTATTATTAAGATGATCATAGAAATGAATAAGAATAGCAAAAACATCTGTATCGTTAGAAAGCACAATAACACGCTGCATCCCTTGTTTGACTGCATGAAAAACATGAGGAATAATACGCAAGTCAGCTTCTTCTACATTCACTGCAATGAATCATGGAGCTCCATGATGGACCCATCCCTTATTACTGATGCTGCTGCTATTAGTCCACTTTCCAAAACCTTACCACTTATTATAGTTTCTCACTGTCGATTGATTCCTACTGTTTTCATATAGTTAATAAAGGCTTCTTGACTCAAGACTTTGCTGTTATTTGATGCCCAAAAACCTCTTCATCTGCATAGGAAGTTTTGTAGTAATACTGATGGAAGTCACTGGTATTGGTTCCACAGAGGATCGTCTTTCCCTTTCACTACTTTTGATAGAGCATTCAAGGTAACTATCAAAAACATAAACAATATGACTAAATTTGTATACATTATTAACACTGCTATCAAGGTTTTTAAAAAGGTCTTCAAATGTGTTCTTACTTTTAAGTGGCAACTTACGAAACACAGCATCTATAATTATGGTGGTTTTCAAAATATTTTCTTTTTCGAAACTGCTGTCATTAGGTTCGAGTTTCTTTGTTAGTTCGGACATGAGTGCAGATTTCGTAGTCTTGGTAGTTGCACCAATCTCATCAAATAAGGATGACGGTAAAATATCGTGAGTAAGAATTTGTGCCATGTCAATTCCCCTCTCTTTTGCAATGCCAACTTTCCTATGAGCCAACAAATGATCTCTTATAGCATTTTTCACAGTTTGCTTTTTCTCCTGCATCCTTGGTTGCTGTCGAGATATAGTTGAAAAAGTGGGAAGCTTTTGCTTATGTATAGTTCCTGAAATTGGTATATTCTTGCTTAAAAACCTCTCCTCTCGATACATGTCGAATGCTTCTTGAACTGTCGTCAAAAATTTAGTAATTTCTTGGCATTTAAGTCTGAAACACACTCGTTAGTGATGATGTTGTGAAGCCTTTTTTCGCCTGTTCCATGGTAAGGGTTTTCTCTACTTTCAACATACAAGAGCATCTATTGGATTCCATTTTACATCTGGCAGTCCCTGTTAATTCATGATGCATGATTAGCTCATAGTCTACCGGTGTAACATTGAGGAGCTCTTGAAACTTTTTTCTGATGAGGAGGATCTCGCGATAAGAGAGTTCCCATTCAGCAATATACTCTTTCTTTTTTGTTTGGTCAATGATTCCTCCAATTGATTTCTGAGATCACTTTATCGTTTGTTCAAAGGCCATGTAAGTACCTACAGCATTGAACTTTCCTTGCGTTTTCGAACAGCAAAGTGGCCTTTCTTGAATTGTTCATAAACTGCAGGGTGTTTGGTCTCCAAATTAAGCATTTGTTCAAAGAACAGAGCACCCCATCTCAAATAATTAACTCTGTCAAAAATGAGAAATAGTGGAAGGGCATTCTTAAAAGATTGCAGATAAAGAACCCAGTTCCCTTCTCTGTCTGTTCGAATTAGGTTTTTCAAAAGACTTATCAGGCACAAGAATCCCTCAAGATATTTACACTGATCTGAAGTTTGAACCCGTTCCTCTGTGAAAATATGTAATGATTTCAATGTTTCTTCTGATGCCATTATCAACTGTTGGAATTTGCATTGAGCTTCTTCTGTGTTTGAGTTTTTCATTACACTGATTACATCACCAACCATTGCAGCAACGTCTGCTTCATCCCCATGAGTACTCAAAAAAAGCTTTCCATTTAAGCCTTTCTATCACCTCTGCAAGCATGAACATTCCCTTTACAGACCCCACATAATTACCGCCTTTCAAAACACTCTCTGTTACGTTCACAACAAACACATGGTTTTCAATAAGGACATTTTCTAACCCACTACTAATTAGATATTTCCCAATACATGCAAGTAGTATTTTAGTCATATGGAAGGATCCCAGCAACAGTACAAGGTCAGAGAATTCATTTGTAGCCAGCTGAATTTCTGCTGCTATGTGGAAAACACCCTCATCACAAGCGACTGGCAAGTTTTGTTGATCTAGTGTAAAAAGAGGCTTTGAATGTTCTTCGCGCATGAATAAACACTATTATATGCTGTGACTGTGTAAGGCAACATTGGAAGAAAACCTACTTGCTTCACTGGAAAATTTGCCTTAACAACAGCATGAATGCCAGACCAAGTGAAAGTAGTTTGGCATGTCAAACCGCCAATTGCCTGCAGCATGCTTACAAATGTCTCTTCCTTTGTGATTTCATCGCAAGATTAAATATTTGAGTGTTCAGAGACTTTGAAATTTGGTGGAAGGGCAACAGGTGATGTTGGTTTAAAGTATCTTCTAATCTGTTGACATGGTAGTAAATGAAATGTGGGATTACCAAGTTTATAGTCCATTGCTGATGACAGCTTTGCTTTACAAGGGATTTTGTCGGGAGCTTCTTGAAATAAGACCATAACAGCGTCATGTGCTCCCTGCAGGCCTGAAAGACTTGCTTCTTCATGGTTAAAATTATCCATAGCCACTATAGTGAAGCTGGTTTTAGTAAAATGACTGGGGAGAGCAAGACTCTCAGAACATTCTTTTGCGGTATATTGAGCAAGGTTACGACAAGATTTCATAATTTCATTGTAACTTACTGACAAACCAGCCTTATTGAATAAGGTTATCAACTGCCTGCTTTTACACTTCTCGTGGATAGAATGTCCTGTCACTAAATGGAAAGGAGTCTTTTTCTTCCCCTTTTGAACGTTGTAAAATAATACCTGAAAAAGGACTTTGATTCTGCACATTAATGCAGTTTCTGTTTTTCCAAAGGTATCTTCGTATTCATCACCTTCTGTTTCATCACATTCATCATCTTCATATCAATTTATATGTTTTCCTGCTCCTATTTATAATGGAAGAGAGTGTATTAACTTTATTCAATTGCAATAACTCACACAAAAATTCAATCAGTGGGTGTGGGATTGCAGTTGTTTGCCATGATTTTTCGAGCTGGTTTGCATCACCAAACTCATCATCTAGGCTAAAATCTGTTTCCAAGAGTGACTGTCTAATCAAGTTTTGCAGTTCCCTTGATACAATCAACTGAACATAGTTTGCCTGCCACTTGATCAGGGGTGAGATTTGATGAGTAAACAAGCTGGGCTCGATTTTTTTGTGGTGATTTACAAAATTGGACATTGTCACCAAATAAGTTTATCAGGTATAAGTTTACTTCCTTATTTGTAAGGCATTGTTCTGTATACTGCTGGTTACAATACTCACGAATTTCACTAAGAGCTACACCATAGCCACGATTCAGTATATCTTGAAGTATTGGCTGAACATTTTCGATGATTTGCTTTTAGTTTGCCCAGTTGCCCTAACATGTTGCTTACTCTGTGTCCTATATCTTTGGAGATACGCTTCAAGACAGAGCTTGTGGTAATAAATATCTGCCCCAAACACGGCAGTTTCATCTTGCAAATCACACGTTCTCATCTAAGAAAAATAGAGTAGCAGCAAGAAAGGTTTTAGCTCGAGCTGTCTCACTAATACGATATTTTTCAGCCACATTATTGTGCTTGTTTTCCAAAAACAACACATGGAAGAGTGGCGGGACTTACTTGGGGTGATGGTTGATTACGCAGAGATGAGTCCCATCTTAGCTTCTTTCCTGGTGTCTCTGCACAGTAGAATCTTGGAGCGGGATGTCTTCTGAATCAGCTTGCTCTTTTGCTTCATATTTCCTTTTTACCTCAAGTAATGTTTTTTTCAGTGTGTATGACTTACAGCATGAATTTGAACAATGATATACAAATGCAGAATCTTGGTTAAGGAGAGTTATGCGAGCTAAAACGTCATCTTGTCGCATTTCAGCTGCCTTATGGATTTGTTTTCTTCCTTCTTCTGTAGTAGTTGTTTTCTCTTTTCTATGCTTCTGGCATATAATGCATTTTGGTAGGTCAACATCTTCTGAATTTCATTTTTCACTTCACAATTGTAAGTCAACTAGTTCACTGATGCCTTCTATTATATTCATTCAATCTGAAAAGAAGATTAAGCCTGCATATTGTAAGATTAGCCTATTACATAAATTTTGTACAATTAAAATCGGATACTCTTTTATGTAATAAAATGTCTATAAAGTATGGACTTGTTTTTCAAATGATTCCTCACTGTCACCTGTAGCTAACACCTAACTGCACATTCATTTAGATCTACTAGCAGTGAACTTGATTTTCTTAGTTTTTCTAGCCCCTAGGTTTCATATATCTCCTAAAATCTTGCCATTACTAACTTCAGTAAACCTTTTAATTTCTACTTTTACACATTTTTGACTATGAAGTTATCTCATTTTAAAGGAAACATTGTAAGCAATCTAAAATCAATAGAAAATGGTGTACCTGGATTAAAAAAACAATATATTCCTTGGAAATTCTACGCTAGCGCCTATGCATAATTTTTAGGAACAAAATATAGCCTAGAAAGCTTATGACCGGGTTGCCAGATGTCTACCCAAGATTTTTTCCTTTCTTTAAGTGCGCCCTAACATGATTTGAAGAAAAACTTAGTCCACCCAAAAATTCCTACGGGTCTTATTGCCAGGGCCTGGACTATCTTTCCTCATGACCGAACCATTTCAAAACTTGCTGGTCCAATCTTACATTTACATTAACCCTTTAACAAGTTCTTGGTACTGTTTTTCCAAATTTGTTATTCTTTCATTCATTTCATGCCACATATACTATGCAAACAGTTCATTTGACCATGTTCAACCTTTTTCTTTCCACATTAATCATTCACATTTCATTTCTTTGGAGCAGAGTAAATCCAACTATGTTCAACTATCCCTTCACATTTTCCCCCTTTGCTTCTATAGGCACTTCCAGTGTCTTCGTCACTGTTTCACACATATCCTGATACCTTTCTCGCTCCATCTGTTCTGTGACTCCCCTCTTCTCTTATCCTACCATCATTTTACACCCAAATATCTGTATGAACCATATGCTTTCATTCTCCCGCTATACATATCAGCAGTTATTGACCTGCCTATATTTCCATTAACTCCATAATCTCACACTTAATAACATTTACTCCTAATTTCGTCGTCTGGGTAAACATTTTTAAACTATCACTAGATTCTGCAGTTTCTGTTCTTGATCTCGAATTAGTATTGCCCATCTACTAACAAAAACCATTTAATATTCCTTTCATAACTTATCCATCACCTGCACCAACACCCACCGTCCCTTCTTTGGCCTCACGCATCACTCCATCCATAATGATGTTAAGAGTCTCAGAGAGAGAGAGAATCACACAGACACAGACTTACACAATATATATATATATATATATATATATATATATATATATATATATATATATATATATATATATATAGGTATATGTATATATGTATGTATGTATATATAAACACATATGTACCCATATATAAACATATATATATATATATATATATATATATATATATATATATATATATATATATATATATATATTATATATATATAAAAGTGAATGTTTGTATGTGTGTATGTTTGTAAATTTGTGAGCTAGTAGAAATCCGAACCGCTTGACCGATCTAGACAGAATTTGGCACGTGGCCATCATTTGACCAAACTTAGATGATAGGGTAGGTTTCAAACCCCTACCCCCTACCCCCTTCCCCTTCCCCCATCCCCCTTCCCTTTCCCTGAAACGGCGTTTAGGTTTAGTTGGGGGGGGGGTAAATAGGACAAGCCCACAGTAATATCTGGATAAAATGGATAGTAATCACAGATATATCTGGATAAAAGCGACAGTCACAACAGTAATACCTGGATAAAAGTCAGTACAGTAATAACTGGATAAATGGGACAGTCACAACAGTAATACCTGGATAAAAGGGACAGTCAGAACAATAATACCTGGATAAAAGGAACAGTCACCACAGTAACACATGGATAAATGGGACAGTTACCTCAGTAATATTTGTACAGATGGGACAGTCAGAACAGTAATAATTGGATAAAAGGAACAATTAGAACAGTAATTCCTGGATAAAAGCGACAGTCACAACAGTAATACCTGGATAAAAGGAACTTTCAGTACAGTAGTAACTGGATAAATGGG
Source organism: Macrobrachium rosenbergii (assembly GCF_040412425.1). Classification (NCBI taxonomy): domain Eukaryota; kingdom Metazoa; phylum Arthropoda; class Malacostraca; order Decapoda; family Palaemonidae; genus Macrobrachium; species Macrobrachium rosenbergii. The sequence continues at coordinate 20,465,223 of NC_089776.1, read as the reverse complement.
ACAGTCAGAACAGCAATACATAGATGAAAATGACAGCCACCACAGTAATACCTGGATAAATGGGACAGTTACCTCAGTAATATTAGTAAAGATAGGACAGTCAGAACAGTAATATTTGGATAAAAGGGACAGTCACCACAGTAATTCCTGTATAAAAGGGACAGTCACCACAGTAATTTCTGGATAAAAGGGACAGTCAACACAAGGAGGTGCAAGAAAACTTTTGAGTCCTTCATAGTTTTCCTGGGCAGCATTTTGGTTGGTCAGCTTGTATACACAAACACATACAAAATATATATATATATATATATATATATATATATATATATATATATATATATATATATATATATATATATTACTGTACAGTATATCCGGATGTATATGTATGTATATATATATATATATATATATATATATATATATATATATATATATATATATATATATATATATATATATATATATATATATATATATATATATAATGTATAATACACATATTTACACATTATATATCTAATATATATAATACATATATGCAGACATTATATATATATATATATATTATATATATATATATATATATATATATATATATATATATATATATATATATATGTATATATATAGATATATATATACATATATATATATCTACATGATTAAGATCTAAAAATATTTATTTATATATAACATCTGTTCAAATATATCATACTTACATCATATACTTTATGTGTATATGATGTATATATATATGAAGTATATACACACAAAGATATATAACTGCTCTTCATTACAATCCTCACCGAGAACTGTAGCTTGATAAAATGTCCTTCTCTGTCACGTCCCCAAGGCAGGAACCTATGTCTCAGATTCTCAAGACTGGGACATTCTACCAGCAAATGTCTCACAGTCAAGGGCACAATACAGTCATTGCAAAATGGAGGATTTTCATGAGACATCCAGAACCCATGAGTGTGTCTTGTATGTCCAACCCTTAATCTGCACAACAACGTTTTTGTTCTCCTTGGCATATTGGGATATGACCAAGGAGACACTGGTGACGTGAGACTGGGCACTTTTTGATTTGTTAAAATATTTTCCCAAAGATACTGCTAAAACTTTCTAATTTTCTTATCTACTAGAGGATATACATCCCAATATGGTAGTAGACATCTTCTGGGTTCTGGGGAGGTGACAGTTGATTTAGCAAGTTGACCAGTTTGCTCGTTCCCAACCACCCCAACATGGAAGTCACCCAGCAAAAATTGACTTCTTTACCTCATCTTTTCACTAAAAGCAGCCATTCAAATATTTCTAAAATCAGAGGTTTAAAGAGTTAAAAGATTCCAACGACTGAGGAACACTTCTCGAGTCACAATATTAAGTTAAACTATTTTCATTCCGAGTTAAAATTTCCTTCAAGGCCTTTAAAACTGCATGCAATTCAGCTGTAAAAATAGATGCAACAGACGATAATCTCCCGCTTCTTTCTATATCAGGAAAGGCTGCTCCAAAGCCGACGCCAGCATCCGACTTTGAGCCATCCGTGAAAACTGCAACGGAGTTATATGTTGCGAGGAATGATCTAAAAATATTGGACGCATTGCCTCATTTTACATTTCTCCCTTTGTAGTGTACACTTCACACCCGTAAGTTAATTTTGAAAAGACCAAGGCTTTGTATAGTTTCAGCGTCTGAGTTCAGTCTGCACCCCACGAAGTATGAGACAAAACCTTCAGCACATTCATTGTTTTCAAGCATTTTGACTTTATATACTTCAGATGTGGAATCAAAGTCAGTTTTCTATCAAAAATCAACCAGGAACCTTGTTTCACCAACACATGGGATTCTCTGTCCACGTATGAACAGACCTGGATCAGGATGGAATCTTTTATACAACAAATGTGCGTGGGTACCGTTTTACTCGCAGAAAATCTAAAACCATTCATCTCAGCCCACTTTACTATATTATCAATGCCATCCTTGTTGCTGCAAAAGATAAAGGTTATCAACAAAAAGGGTACAAGCTATATCTGGGGGAATTATTTTGGAAATCCTACTGATTGCTAAGGGAAACAACGTTACACTTATACACTTCCTTGTGGCCCTCCTTCTTCTTGGTTGAATACAGCTGACACTGTTGCTCAACTTGAACCTGAAATAACCTATTTTTTAAAAATGCCTTGATACAAAGAGGCATATTGCCTATCAGGTTACATTCATAAAGAACCCTCAGAGTGCCATATTTCCATGTTGTATCATGAGCCTTAACAAGACCAAAGAAAACAGTGATGTGATGCTGTTTGTTAGCAAAAGCTTCACATATTGAAGATTCCATTCAAACCAACACATCAGTTGTCGAATGCATACTTCGAAAACTACACCGAGCAGGTGACAGATATTTACCACGTTCTAAGTACCACATCAAACGTGTGTTCACCAGTTTTTCCATGATTTTACACAGACATGATGTCGATGCAATAGGAAGATAATTCTCTGTCTTTCACGAACGGCAGTAATTTTAACTTCTCCCATACCTTAGAGAAGCTATGTTCTCGGAAAATCCTGTTAATAAGGCTTAGTATGAAAAGTCTGGTGTTTTCGGGGGTATGTTTAATAATTGAATATGTTATCGTCCAGTCCAGGAACTGATTCATTACATTTACTTAAGGCTGATTCAAATGTGCGTGACCGTTTTACTCAGAAAATCTAAAACCATTCACAGTCAATGCCATCCTTGTTGCTGCAAAAGAGGTTATCAACAAAAAGGGTACAAGCTATTGAATTATTTTGGAAATCCTACTGATTGCTAAAGGAAACAACGTTACACTTATACACTTCCTTGTGGCCCTCCTTCTTCTTGGTTGAATACAGCTGACACTGTTGCTCAACTTGAACCTGAAATAACCTATTTTTAAAAATGCCTTGATACAAAGAGGCATATTGCCTTTTCCATTCAGAGTGCCATATTTCCATGTTGTATGAGCCTTAACCAGACCAAAGAAAACAGTGATGTGATGCTGTTTGTTAGCTTCACATATTGAAGATTCCATTGTCATCATTTTTCAGATGTTTAAACGTTTACCACATCAAACGTGTGTTCACCAGTTTTCCATGATTTTAAAGACATGATGTCGATGCAATAGGAAGATAATTCTCTAACGAACAGCAGTAATTTTAATCTCCCATACCTTAGGAAGCTATGTTCTCGGAAAACCTGTTAATAAGGCTTATTGAGTCTGGTGTTTTCGGGGTATGTTTAATAACTGAATATGTTATCGTCCAGTCCAGGAACTGATTCATTACATTTACTTAAGGCTGATTCAAATTCCCTCACAGTAAAAGGTACATTTTATTGTTCATTCCTTAATGTATTAAAATCAATTTCTACCTTTTCCATTAGCTGCCTTTGAGCAGAGTAGTGTCTTTCATCATTTTTCTTTGTAAAATTTGCAAAAGGATTAGCAAATTCATTTGCCACTAACCAGGGATCTGCTACTTCACAACCATTGATCTTGGTAACTGGAGGTTGACAAGGAGTAAATCTGCCTGCTATTTTTCTAACTCTCTTCCAAAGTAAATTCAAGGGTGCTTTTGATTTCAGTGAAGATATGAAAATTGTCCAGGATACCTTTTGTTGCTTTTTAATTTCCATGTGGAAATGAGCTCTTGCTTTTCGAACTTCAACACGGTAATGCTTAAATTTTTGTCTGCGATATCTGGTGAAAGCTGGCCTCATAGTTCTATGAGTTTCCTGGCATTTATGAGTCCACCAGGGAATTGGTAGACGGATAAATATGCCCGAAGTTCTAAGTATATATTGGAGACCAGCCAAGAACATTTGTGTTTTCAAAAAGTCAATAGCATCATGTACACAGGAAAAGTCATCAGCAGAGTCATCTATTGAGCAGTGTTCCTGGAATGTTGCCCAATCAGCTTTACTGATGTTCCATTTAGGTAGCCTTGAAAATGGAGCATTTGAAGGTACATTTGCCGCTATTGGAAAACGGTCGCTGATAAATTTAACATTTATCACTCTCCAATGAAAATCATTAAGAAGGTCATCACTGCATATAGATAAATCAATTACTGATGATGTGTCTGTTTGAACATGAAAATGTGTAGACTCCCCCGTGTCGAGGATTCCCACACTTTCACCCTCTACGATGGAACACAGGCAACTTAGTCTTTGATTGAAGATGATGTCACCCCAAAGAGGGACTTTGCTATTCTTATCTCCCAGAATAACAAAGGGACATGGTAGCTGTTGAACGAGGGATTTAAATTCATCAATGGGGAAGACTTCACTAGGTGGTAGATAAGAGGACAGCATACTGTATATTTTCTTGGCAAATGGATCTGAACACCTATCACAAGCAGTGCAGACTGGACAATAATAGGATTTTGTGGGGTGTCATTACAAATATATAAAGCTACGCCCCCATGGCTTCCTATATTTACGTTATAAGGGGAATGATAGGCTGTATACTCTCTTAGGCTTGGACATATTATTGCCATTCATAGTCTCCTGCAAAGCTATACATACAGGAGACACTTCTGATATGAGCGGCCATAGTTCTTACCATTTAGCTCTTACTCCCTGACAGTTCCACTGGAAAAAATTAATGAATTCTACTTTCCTTTTGAGATTGTTAAACTGTAGCCTCTTTTGAGTGCTTTCAGCTTATTGCCTTGCTCTTTCTTTTTCCAAGAAGGAGACTGATTGACAAAACTGGTGCATCCTCCACAGAATCAGGAAACACAAGCACCAGATACTGATAATACAGCCTTCAACGAGGCAGGAGTGCCAGCCATAGCTGGCGCACCCTCCAAAGAAGCCAACACACCAGGTACAGTTGGTACAGCCTCCAGAAAGGCGGGAGTGCAAGGTACATCTGGCACTGCCTACAAAGAGGCAGGAGTGCCAGAAACCACTGGTGCAACCTCCAAAGAGATAGGAGTGCCAGAAACCACTGACAGTCTCCAGGAAGGCAGGAGTACAGGTCGCCACTGATCTTCCATTTATATTGCCAAGGGAAGCACCTTTGATAGCATTTATATTTCTTCTTCTGTTAGCAGCAATACTGGAAAAGGATATTCCAGGTCTAACATACTGACTCAATACTTTCTCTTTTGCCTCTCTAAATGTGATATGTTCACTTACTCTTAATGTCTGTATCTCCTTTTCCTTGATGTACACATCACAATTCTGTGAAGAAGATGGATGATTCTCTCCACAATGTATAATCTTGCTTCTTTATAACATACACCATGCTCTGGTTCACTACATTTACCAAATGTGGCAAGCTTGCCTTGTAGCTTCTGCTCACAAGACCCTGACATATGTCTATATTCCTGGCAAATAAAAAGTCTTCTCGGTCTTGGAATATATTACTTTACCTTAGAACATAACCATGCTGCTTTTATTACATTAGGTAATCGTTTCAAACTAAAAGTAATATTTAACTCTAGAAGTGGCATTAATGCTCCATTGTTCTTCTTCTCCATTCTTTAAACTCTAATTACACCTTGATCTTTTAATTCTTCTACAAGCTTCTCTTCTGGGTACGTCATCAGTTGGGGTGCAAATATCATCCTCTTACAGTGATTCTAAAAAGCATGCACCGAGCAGTCTACTTTAACTCCTCCAAGATGCGATAATGCTTTAATTTTTCACTTTCGTTTGCTGAGGCCAATTCTATTGTAAGTTTTCACTGACCTTCAAGTGATATCTTAGGTTCTCGACCACAACACTAAACAATGTCTCTATATACATTAAAAATATCGCAATTAGGATCTTCCAGACTAATGGTCAAATACTTATCATAAAAGGCTTCAAATATACAGTACCTAGTCCTATTTCACAACATTTCTGGTTACTTTCTCTTTGCTCCGTGCTGGAGCATAGGGTTCCAGCGTAATTACACCAGAAGGTTTCCTAGCGTTTTCCAAACACAGATTGTCAGGGGAGGGTGCAGAGGTGTCATCTGTGCCAAAACAGTATCATCAGAGGCTCCAGGGATACTTGATTCTTTAATGCTACTACTCATTAAAATCAAATACCATCAAAAAATTAAGTAAACCTGAAAACCTTAAAAAGACATCATTAACCTTTCATGGAGTTTATTCTTCCACTAATGGCACAAGCGAGAGCTAACTCCCAAATGTCTGCCCTCTACCCTACAACACAGGGGATGGCACAACACAATTATGGTGGCCCAAGTATAAGCCAAACCCACTTGTTGAGACTGAGAGTATTACAAGAATACAATCATCTTCACCCTAATCATATTATGGGCAAACCAGACAGAATGCCAGTTCTTCATTGGAGGGGTAGGTAGAGCTTTTGGCTGGCACGCTGTTGGCCCGGCGTTCGACTCTCCGAGCGGCCAATGAAGAATTAGAGGAATTTATTTCAGGTCAGAGAAATTCATTTCTCGTTATAATGTGGTTCGGATTCCACAATAAGCTGTAGGTCCCGTTGCTAGGTAACCAGTTGGTCCTTAGCCAGGTAAAAATAAATCTAATCCTTCGGGCCAGCCCTAGGAAAGCTGTTAACCAGCTCAGTGGTCTGGTTAAACTAAGATATAATTTTTTCAGACAGAATGCCAAGAGTCCTGTCCCCAGAACCAGACCACCTCTGGAATCCATGACCCAGCCCTTCAGAATAGTTCCACCCTTGAGCTGTCAATCTAATATCTCTCAGGTCCAAACATTATCAGGTAGTTGATGATCCTACCACAGTTCCCATTATTCTGCTTCAGTTATAAACCTAGTCCCAGCTATGATACCTTTCCCTATTTATCAGGTACAATAAACTTTACCAAAGCGGAAAATTCCACAAAAATTAAACAAAAATTAATATATAATGATATTTAGGACTCTTAGACTCAAGCCTGGGAACACATTCCAGGGGTTCAAGAACCCCCTAACCACATCAAGGTGGTCCCAAGTCGAGGAGGACATAGTATGGAATTTCATAAAGATATTTACAAATGTTGGGTATAATGACATGGATGGGAAATATTTTTTCACTCACTTGCATAGTTGTGATTGAATTGTCTAAGTTTATCTTTGAAGGACCTACGAGTATATCGATATTTTTTCCTTTGTTAAAGTTTCTTATACAATATATTTAAATAAAACAAGAATTTGTTATATGATGGTCAAATGTCATTGAATTCACATCGATTGCTTGTTGATATTTATACAGTTAGTGGTTTTTGTAGCAGAAGGTTAAAATTACAAAATTAATAAAAAGAAATTGTAATTTAGAGCGCAAGATATCCACTGTAGTTACATCCAATATGCCTGTTACTCACTTTAGGTGAAACCAAGGTTTAGAGACTAGGGTGAAACGATGCTGACACGATTCAATTCCGTGTGAAGAGTTGTAGCAAAGTAAGGTTTGTTGTTAAGTGATCCTTGGGGATCAGTGATAGACTTAGGCAATTACTCCTTAATTCATGTTTGTAAAGATTACTATTTCCTTTGAATTCTCCTATCGGGCTTCGTGAAACAAAGTATTTTGGGATCAGCTGTGGCATTTGTGAAGATCTTGAATACTCTGATCTCATTAGAAAGGTCATCGGAAATTCTATGATATTTCTGATAGTGTGAAGTGTTCTTTTGTAACTGCTAATACATAAATAGGTCATTGGAATTTTTATTAAACAATTAAAGAGCTACGGAAATTTTTAAAAACGTTGAAAGTGGTCTTGCTTGATAGAAAGGCTATGAATATTTCTAAGTGAATTGTTTTCATTTCTTTGGAATACGATGGAAAACACTTGATTTTTATACCAATGTAAAGTGTTCTCGTCTAACTGAAAGTTCATAGCATGCGATATGGAATTTTTAAAGATGTGGGGTGTTCGTCTTGAAGGATCATATCTCATAAAAATTTTATGAAATCTCTCATCAAACAGAAAGGACAGGGAAAAACGAATGGAATTTTTAATGATATGGAGTACCCTTATCTCAGTGAAAGGTCACGAAGGAGCGGTAAGATTTTGAAAGATGGAAATCATTCACGTTCAACTGGAAAAGCATGGGAAGCACTAAAGATAATTTAATGAAACGGTTTTACCTTCTAGTGAAAGGCCATGAGATTATGGGGTGGAATATTCTAAACATGTGAGGTGTTTAATTAATTGATCCCTTTGTTATTCTGGGATATAAGAATAGTATAAACCCTCTTTGGGGTGACATCGTCACCAATCAAAGAGGAAATTGCCTGTGTTCCATCGCAGAAAGTGAAAATGTGGGAGTCCTCAACACTTGGGAGTCTACACATTTTCACATTGAAACAGACACGTTATCTGCAATTGATTTATCTATATGCAGTGACGACTGCCGTACTGATTTTTAATTGGAGAGTGATAAATGATAGACTTAACAGCGACCATTTCCCAATAGCAACGACTGTAGCTTCAAATCCTCCATCTTCAAGGCTACCTAAATGGAACATCAGTAAAGGTGACTGGGCAACATTCCAGGAACACAGCTCAATTGATGACTCGGCTGATGACTTTCCCTGTGTGCTGTGTGAATGATGCTCTTGACTTTTAGAATACAATTATATTTTCGGCTGGTCTTAAGTCAATACCTAGGACTTCAGGCATATTTATCCGCCGGCCAGTTCCCTGATGGAATCGTAGATGCCAGGAAACTCATAGAACTATGAGATCAGCTTTCACCAGATATGGCAAACGAAAATTTGAGTATTACCATATTGAATTTTGAAAAGCAAGAGCTCGTTTCCGTATGGAAATTAAAAGGGCACGAAAGGAATCTTGGACAATTTTCATATCTTCACTAATTTCAACAATATCCTTGACTTTAGTTTGGTCGTTAGAAAAATAGCAGGCAAATTTACTCCTTGTCAACCTCCAGTTAACAAAATCTATGGTAGTGAAGTGGCAGATCCTCGGTAGGTGGCCAATGAGTTTGCTAAACATTTTGTTAACGTTGCAAAGAAAAATTATGACAGACCCTATTCAGCTCAAAAAGTCCTAATGGAACAGGTAGAAACTGATTTTAATGCATCAAGGAATGAACAATACAATGTACCTTTTACTATGAGAGAATTTGAATCAGCTCCTGGACTGGATGATATAACATATTCAATGATTAAGCATACCCCCGAAAACACCAGACTTTTCATATTGAGCCTTATTAGCAGAATTTTCCGTGAGCATAGAATTACTGCCACTTGTAAAACCATGAAAAGACCTATTCAAGACGTAAAATTATCGTCCCATTGCAATGACATCATGTCTTTGTAAGATCGTGAAAAAAATGCTGAACTACATTTGATGTGGTACTTGGAACTTCGTAAATATCTGTCACCTGCTCGGTGTGGTTTTCGAAGTATGCATTCGACATCTGATGTGTTGATTTGAATGGAATCTTCAATATGTGAAGCTTTTGCTAACAAGCAGCATCACATCACTGTTTTCTTTGATTTTGTGAACGCTCATGATACAACATGGAGATATGGCACTCTGAGGGTTCTTTATGAATGTAACTTGAGAGGCAAAATGCCTCTTTTTATCAAGGCATTACTAAAAAATAGGTTATTTCAGGTTCAGGTTGGAGCAACAAATTCAAATGTATTCAACCAAGAAGAAGGAATGCCATAAGGAAGTGTTCGCCCTGGCAATCAATAAGGTATCCAAAATAATTCCCCCAAATGTAACATATACTCTTTTTGTTTATGACCTTTCGATATCTTCTGCACCAACAAGGATGGCATTGGCTGAAGGCCGCCTTCAGCCCTGCACTGATAATATAGTAAAGTGGGCTGAGATGAATGGTTTTAGATTTTCTGCTAGTAAAACAGCAACAATGCACTTTCGCCGTATAAGATTCCATCCTGATCCAGATCTGTTCATACATGGGCAGAGAATTCCACGTGTTGGTGAAACAAAGGTTTTTTGGGTTGATTTTTGATAGCAAGCTGGCGTGATTCCACATCTGAAAGACATTAAGAGAAAATGCTTGAAAGCAATGAATGTGCTGAAAGTTCTGGCTCACACTTTGTGGAGTGTAGATCGAACTCAGATGTTGAGACTATACAAAGCCTTGGTGTTTTCAAAACTAACTTATGGGTGTGAAGTATACACTTCAGCAAAGCCTAATAGCCTTAAAATGCTCAATTCAATTCATCATGAAGGAGAAAGATTGTGTATAAGATCATTTAAACCATCTCCCACTCAGAGCATGCTTGTAGATGCTGGTGAGACGCCTCTGGATCTTCATTACCAACGTCTGCTGGTTCGGAGCTGGAACAGATTTCAGAGGCTCCCTATATCTTTAACCAGCATTTGCATGAGAAATGAAAGGCATTTGCAGTTGTATGAAAATCACCCCAAGCAACCTCAACCATTTGCTTTTAGAGTAAAATGTATTATCAGGGAATTTAATGTGCCAAGGATGGAGATTTTATCAGCAAGGAACCTTCCAGAGGTTAAATGGTGTAGACATTTCGATTTTACCAAGGCAGAATTGTCCAATAAGTCAATGCGGTCAATATTTTTAGATCATTCCTCGTGACATGATAACTCCGTTACAGTTTTCAAGGATGGCAAAAAGTCATATGCTGGCATCGATTTTGAAGTGGCCTTCCCTGATAGTTTTGCTATATATTGTGACTCCAGAAGCGTTCTTCAGTCGTTGGAATCTTTTAACTCTTTCAACCCTCTGATTTTAGATATATTTGAATGGCTGCTTTTAGTGAAAAGATGTTGCAAAGAAATAAATTTTTGCTGGGTGCCTTCCCATGTTGAGGTGGTTGGGAACAAGCAAGCTGATCAACTTGCTAAGGCAGCAGTCACTTCCTCAGAACCCAGAAGATGTCTACTACCATATCGGGACGTATATCCTTTAGTAGATCAGAAAATTAAAAATTGTTGGCAGTCCCTTTGGGGAAATATTTTAACGAATCAAAACAACGCGCAGTATTACGTCATCAGTGTCTCCTTGGTCATATCTTTGTATGCCAAGCAGACAAGAAACAATTTTGTGCAGGTTAAAGGTTAGACATACAAGACTCACTCATGGGTTCTTGATGTCCCATGAAAATCCTCCATTTTGCGATGACTGTGAGACATTTACTGGTCGAATGTCTCAGTCTTGGGAATCTGAGACTTAGGTTCCTGTCCTGGGGACGTGACAGAGAAGGACATTTTATCCTAGCTACAATTCTCGGTAAGGATTGTAATATAGGGCAGATATATATCTCTGTGAGGGAGGAGGGCCTCCTTAACAAAATTTAGATCACATACACAAAGTATGTGCATGTATGTGTATGTATGTGTGTATATTTGAACTGATATTATATATATATATATATATATATATATATATATATATATATATATATATATATATATATATATATATATAGATAGATAGATATTTTAAGAAAGAAACTCCTTTTAAACTTATTTATTTATTTTTAGTTTCCTATTTAATTTTGTTACTGCGTCAATAACCTAGGTGTTCTGACACCAGTTTTAATAGACATAAATCAATCTATCAGTCCATACTATGTTACTTGCTCTATAGTGTAATGAGAAGGCAATAGGTACGTTTAACAGTACAAACAGACGTCAGTAAAGATCATTAACTCAAACAAATTTCTTATCAAATTTTAGTTTAATTAAGAAAACTCGAATAATTTACACATTCAGTGCGTGAATGCAAAATCAGCCTTGGGAAAAAATATTTTGAACATCAAAGGCATTAACAAACAGCAACATGGCCTGCTATACGCTGTATACAGCTACATGACCTATATACAGTTTGATTTTTCGCATCACTTTTCAAAATAAACCCTGCTTTTAATAAAGCTGCTTAATTTATTTCTATCTCCCTCTCTCTCTCATATCTCTTTTCCAACATAAGATCAAACTTAAAAAAAAGACCAATGCATATCTAAGTTTAGGGAAGCATTGTCAAACTCTGTCCCAAGTTATAGATTCCTTATATTTCTTGCGTAATCATTCAGTTCTTAGCAATACTACTTATATAATTATTTTTTAACTTCCTTTCAATCTCCTTTAAATATGGAAATGAAAAGCATGTTAAGAAAAGAACAAACTGCTCTCATTTACCTCTTTCATCAGAGGAGCCACCTCTATAAATACTTATTTGGGCGTCACATACAAAAACGAAATAGCACCAACTTTATATAAAAATTTTTAAGGGGTGTTATTAACTGAACGCCTGCCGATATTATCCATTTTGAAAGGATCTTACTGGGTCATGCTTTTCATGCTAAGGTTAGCTTCGCAACAACAAAATTTAACTGGAAACCCTCAGTCACATTGTTCCAGGTTTTATCTACATAAGCAGTTCAAACTAAGTGAGAACGAGATAAACACCAAGCTGCACTTCTTTGAAAACAAATTTATAAAAAAAAATAAAGCACAGAGCACGATGAACATAATGACAACCTTATTGCCTAAATCATTTTTGTTCATCCCTTTATATACAATACCTGTTAAAAATGGAAAATGGAAGAAACAAACGGAAGGAACAAAGAAAAGCAATATATTTATAAGAGATCCGAACGATCTCTTTGGCAAACCAAAGATGTCTTTACCGTCACGTGGAAAGAAGCCATTTCCTTTTCCAATAAAAGAAAAGCCTGATCCCTGGGTAAACATCGTCGCAACAGGCAGCGAAAATAACTTTTAGAAATTTATTAAACCAGAATGTGTTCCAGCAGCAGTTAAAACCTCTTTCACGTCCACTAAATGGGAACTACGGCAGCTGCACCCACGGAGCACGGTTCTTATGAAAAGGGGTAATATAAATAGAAACAAAACTTTGGGCAGCAGGGAATACCAAGAATGCTAAGAAAGGAGTAATTCTGTACAGAACAGAAACCATTCACTACGCTAATGAAAAGATGCATCAGTATACAAATTCTTATGATACATAAAACTGAAATGGCTCTTATTCATAAAAATGAAATGGCTTTTACATTGGATACTAACAACAGCAGAAACTACAACAACGGTACTGTGTAGTTAACAGCAGAACCATAGTGGATTTAAAATATAACTAGTATTACTAATAATAATAATGTTCAAATAAAGAACTTGCAATGCAGTCATCCAAAAAATAAGTGTGGTTGTATGTGATGAAAGAGGAAACGGCGAAACAAATGACAAATAAACAACAAGAGGTAACCTATGCTAAAAAAAACACACACACCCATACATAACACCAATATATGTGACAAAAACTAAGGCAATGGTGAATAGCATTTCAAAGCAGTATTCCAGGTTCTATTAAATTTGCGAGCGTTGGCGTCGATAACATTGCCAGGAAAGAATATAAGATTTATGGCAGGGGGCTGTGTGACAAAGTGGTGTCTTGTTCAAAATTATATCAACTGTAATAAACTATACCTGTAAACTGGGTTTTCCATGCCTAAAGAAAGGCAATTTTGAATCTTCTACGTTCTTATTTTTACATGATTTTAGGACTGCTTTTTTTTTCTTCTGCATCATCACCATAAACATTTAGACACCTGTATTGCCCTTTACGGGGCTAAGCTTGACATGAGTTCTCTAAACTGTCTTCTGTCTTGAGTACTTTCTGTCTGAACTTCCATTAGGCTAGGTCTTCATAAAGCCCTTTTCAAGATCTCTTGGCACATCCTACACATCGTCCTTCTACTTTCATATCTAATGCTTTTCTGGCAAACTGCTCTTCACCCCTTCACATCCCGCATACAAATCAATTATTATATCCTTAATTAACATATATATATATATATATATATATATATATATATATATATATATATATATATATATATATATATATATGTATATATATATATACATACATATACAATATATATATATATATATATATATATATATATATATATATATATAATGAATGTTTGTCTACTAAAGAAATCCAAACTGTTGACAGACCCAGAGAAAATTTGGCACGCAGCCCCTATGTGACCCCAGGAAGGTTATAACTCAAAATCGAACCCCTAGCCCCGTGACAAACATCAAACACAGACAAATTGAATGAAATTTTCGTTTTTACAAATTCTGTCAGGTTTTCCTTCAAAGTGCTTTATGGGTTAATGGTAATTTTTCGCCTGATAACTCCAGGTTTTCTTCCAGGTGCTGTCAGACATAAGATTAATCTACAACACTAAATCCCCTATAACATCAATTTTTCATCAGATTTACGTGAATTTTACCCATAATTTATGATATACGTGAATTTTGATCATAATTTATAACGTAACTAATATAATTGCTAATTACCTCGATAAAATTAACATTGAAAACCTATATCGGTAATTTTTAATTAGTAAAGATCCGCTTTCCACACCTGAGAATATCTTCCCCATCCGAGCATGCATAGTAGCTGCTGGCTAAGCCCGACGTGCAAGATCGGTATTTCCTTTTTTTTATGTATTCAAATGCGAATTTCCTCACTAATTTGTTCGTTTCTTCGTTATTTTTACCTTCAGAATTCACTATAGCAACGCTTCGTGATGTTATGGTGACTTATCTTGTTATAAAGTCGGTTTAAATGAGGTCTGAAATTAATAATCAGATAGCTTGGCAACATCACTACCATGCACACCAACACTATCAACACTGCAACCACCTTCATCAAACTAACTCTCTCTCTCTCTCTCTAAGGCATCACTCAAACTCTCTCTCTGAAATCTCTCTCTTAAGGCATCACTCAAACAATTTGGAGTGAATTCTATCTATGTTTTTAACTGTTCTCAAGTAAATTCATCTCTTGCAATCTCTCTCTCTCTCTTTTATAAATTCCCTTTATGAATGGGGTTAAACATCAAGCCATACTGGAAAAAAAAGCTACCACCTTGGTGTTATGTGATAACGATCGCATACTAGTCTTGAAAACACGGCAACAATCAGGCGACTGAACGGTCCCTGGTTAACCTGAGTTGTGTGCATGCCCAAACCACACTTCGTCCCCGCAGACCTACTGACATGTCTTTCATCAGTTGCGGTTGTTTTTCGTTATTGCTGTGAAATCATTCTGTTAAATTCTGATCTGACTGAAAAGTAGAGAGAGAGAGAGAGAGAGAGAGAGAGAGAGAGAGAGAGAGAGAGAGAGAGAGAGAGAGAGAGAGAGAGAGAGAGAGTCAAAATCAAATCAAATCAAAAACTTTATTTCCATTTTACAATGGTTATTCTACATGTCATATTTTAGAAACATATACAACGTCCATTGACTTATAAGATACCAGATACGTATAATTTATATCACAGAATCAGACGCGCATGACCACGCCCTACTACAGAGAATTCTTGTAGTTAAAATAATTTTTTAAAAAGCTAAAAAAAAAACATAAAAATCAACCGTTTAAGAATAAGGAGTCATCATAATTTGAACTTAGAATCTAAACAATATTTATTATTTATATTTTCAAGAAAACATAATTTTAATTTCTTTTTGAAAACCTTGACTGAAGGAGCAGTTCTAATATTAATTGGGATGTTGTTCCAAACCCTCGGACCCTTAATCGATATTGCTTTAGCTCCCAAGTCAGTAGTTGTTCGTCTTACAAAGAGGTCGTTCGACTGACGAGTAGGTCTTACTTGTACATCGCTCATAGTGGGGAATTCAAAAAGCCAGTCGGGAACTAAATGATTGCAAATTTTATAAGTAAACAAACAAAGGTTTAAAGTTATTTTGGTTTCCATATTCATCCACTCCAGCTCTTTCAAAATTGGTGTGGCATGATCATACTTTCTAGCCCCGCCAAACGCTATTTTAGCAGCGAAATTTTGGGTTCTCTCAACCCGGTCTATTTGTTCTTTTGTTGTCATTCCCCAGATTCTGCTGCTTCAGTAGTTGATTATGCCAAAGGCCAACGACTCTATTATTGTTACGCGAGATGTCTATCTAACCATCTTTTATGCGGTTGAGAAAGAATAATACACCATTTATTTTTCTTATTATGTGGCTGATGTGGTGATCGAATAACATATATTGATCCATAAATGCGCCAAGGTTCTTTACTGTTTGTGATGGCCTGATAGGTGTCTCATCAAAATGTATTGTTATATTTGTAGGCAATCTAGATATTAACTGGCGTGATCCTATAAATATACACTGGGTTTTTTCTCGTTAACATTTAAACCATTAACTTGAAAATACTTTTTTACTTCTCTTAGAGCAACTTCAGCTTGGTTTAGTAAATCTCCGAATTCTCTGATATTGCCAGATATTATTATCTGAGAATCATCTGTGTATTGAATTAAATAGTATTTACTCAGTACTTTTGCCATATCATTAATATAAATCAAAAACAATAGGCCCTAAAATACAAAACCTACGCTCATTGGAGATGACAAAACTGAATAAGATTGACTGAACTCGGTCCGTTAAGTAGCCGTTAAACCAGAACTCGTCAATATGCAGCTGTTTACATTTGTGTATGAGTAATGGGTGTGATACACTATCAAAGGCCTTAGAAAGGTCGAGAAGTAGGAGAAGTGATATCTTCTGGTTGTCGATGTTTTCGTATATGTATTCATTAACTTTCATAAGCGCAGATTCAGTTGATAACTGTGCTCTAAAACCGTGTTGGCTATTTGACAACAATTTATTACTCTCCAAAAAGAAAATAAGCTGGCTGGCAACGATTTTTCCTAAGAGTTGTGATAGAATTGGGAGCAATGAAATGGGACGGTAATTCCCTATTTCGTCAACATCACCACTCTTAAATAAAGGAATGACATGAGAGTGTTTCCAAAGTTTTGGGAAGAGACCGGTGACAATGGACGTATTAATGATAATTGTAACATAAAAGACCAGAACAGGAAAAGCATCTTTCAAATACTTATATGGAATGCCATCTGAACCGTACGAATTTGTTTCACGTAACTCTTTGAATGCTAAAGCGACTATGTGAACGTCTACAGGTTGAGGTCGAAAATCGAGAATATTTGGTAAAGATTGATAATTACTATTTACTCTATTTTCATATGCTGTTCCATTCCCCATACCTTCTTGTGATTTTCGAAAAGCTGTCTCTCCCACAGTGGCAAAATACTTATTAAAATCCCCCGTCACCCTGAGGGGGACATCGAAAGTTCGATTATTGTCATTGTTTCTGAAACCAGGGATCATGTTTTCAAACAACTGCCACGTAGCTCTATTGTTGCCTTTATTCTTATTGAACTCGTTTCTAAAATGGTTCTTCTCAGCTTCTTAGTCTGTTTGAATTTATTATCCAGTCATTGGTTAGCCCTGTCGTTTTTTAGTTTAAATTGTAATTCCTTTTTTTCTGCTAGACACTTTTTTAAGTTATCATCGGTCCAAGGGGCAAAAAGAAGAGTTATTTCAGCTAACATTTGTACAGACTTTCGCTGATGGTGAGGTAGTTCCTGTGTGATATTCGCATTTAAATATGACTTGACACGATCACTGCTGCAGCATTCTTTTTAGTTCATGGAGGGTGTATACAGTACAATTCGTCAAAGGGTCCCCTATATAGTCTCTACAACGACTCATCCGCTTTTCACTTCTGTGAGTGAATCTCCTCACCTACTGACCTTTTGGTATATGTGAATTTCTGTGCGTTGTGGGAGTCTGTATGATATTGTCACCCTATCCCCGAGCAGAGAGTCTTCTTTAATGAATTTCAAGACAAAATTATTAATCACAGGAAAGAAAAGCAATTTCAATGTTAGCACATATGTTTTACACAGAAAAACAATTCAAAGGAGAAGAAGGAAAATATTTCTGAGTCCTTCAAATGAATACATATATATATATATATATATATATATATATATATATATATATATATATATATATGATATGTGAAATATTTTCTGTTAAAACAGAATTCCATCAAATATAAGGAGCCCATAAAATTGCAATTTATTCTTAAGAGCCTTACGGATTTAGTCCCCAGATTTCCTGGAAAAGACAATTGAACTAATCCATAAGCAGCTGTCATCTTTAAAGCATTCCACAAAGCAAAAACTATTTTCTACTGCCCCCCCCAAAAAAAAACCAGACCAGAGAGATGGGCAACATTAAAATAAAAATTCCAAACCTGGACAGGATTGAGACTGACATACTATATGGAAAAGAATACTTTGGGGGCAAGACGTCACTAGCACCAAACAAAGGGGTTGGGGGTGGAAGGACTCCCTGAAACAGGGCTAGTTCTGCCCATAGACTTAGTAACTAAATAAACTCTGTTTCAGTATACATAATAATACTATCTGAAAAAGAATACTGTGGGGAGGTGGTAAGACATCACTGGACCCAAAGGGGGTGCAGGTGGGAAGGGTGTGACGTAAAAACAACCGAAAACGACAAATATTAGTGTCTAATCCATAGTTTTTGAGGTCGCCGATGAACAGTGACACTCCCGATGCCCTTAAGTCCAAGTTCACCCGTGATAGGAAGGGGGGGGGTGAGAAGTGGTGAAAAATAAAATGTCAAAAATTTCAGAAAAAAGTGTCTAATCCATAGTTTTCGAGGTTGCAGAGATGAATACCAACGCTCCTGATGCCCTTTATGGCCAGGTTCAGTGAGAAGGGATGAATATAAAATGTCAAAAAGTTGGGCAATGTAATGTAACTTTATTATTATTATTATTATTATTATTATTATTATTATTATCATTATTATTATTATTATTATTATTATTATTATTATTATTATTAAAGTAGTTTAACCAGACCACTGAGCTATCTTAACAGGAGAGAGAGAGAGAGAGAGAGAGAGAGAGAGAGAGAGAGAGAGAGAGAGAGAGAGAGAGAGAGAGAGAGAGAGAGATTTTCCCAGGCAGTGTGGAGTTTTATGTTTAGATTTACAAATTTAAAGGTAAAAAATGCAGTGAATGAAGTTTCCAACAAAAGAGTGGTGCCTGTGTTTGTATTATTGACAAATGCTTCATAAAAACAAGTGGTTCTGTGATCAAGGTCTGACAGCACACTATCTCTAAAAACTCTCAATGCATTTCAACAAAATTTTGTGGTAAGTTAGCATACGCAACCACACATTTAAATTTTCAACATCATCTGACACCTCATATTCACTCCCAAGTGGGATGAAAAAATTACTCAATGAATTCTTATCGAACTGGAGGTAACGCATGGTCCATGAGTGGTATGGTTACTTAAGATAGAGAGTAATTGATAATAGCTTTCTTGCCATAAACAGGTCAGTCAGTAAAATTTAAGAGAAAATTATTCACTTGGAGAAAGGCTAAATGCATGTCCAAGAAACGGTACTAGACCACATTCCAGACTTTTGTCACTGTTATCCAAGTTCATAAGAAGACTTTTATTGGTCATATTCTAGGAAAAAACACTTGAAAATTATGCAGTCACCTGGGATTTTATTGAAGGAAATATGCAACCCATTTTGAATGACTACAAAAATAGCTATTGCAATTTCATAAAAGAAAATGCATCCAGTTAACTGGTGGTTTTTTGGTGAACCGATTCCATAGTTTCACAAAGCAACAGTAAGATGAAATTAAGGAAAACCATATAAGTTTGATTGCTGATGAAAGCACAAACGAGGCAAAAGTTTCACACTAAGCATTAGGCCTCATAGACATGCTACTACATTCAATGCATACAAGACTGTTAAAAGAGTAACTATAGGATCAAACTTAAATATTGGTAATCTGATATGAAATCGTACTAAAGGAGCAAGTTCTGATATAATTATTTAGAAAGGATAACTCAAGCATAACCCCTAAAGATTTGTTTACCATTCTTTCTATTTAGCAACCAGCAAAACTTTCGATGGGGTTTCCACAATCTTGATTTCTTAATGAAAAAGACACGCATTGATTTTCCATTAGTCAATAGAGAATGTCCATGTACACAGAATTGTGCAGTGTTAGAAAACTATGAACACAAGAAAGCACTTGATCTGGCCAGCACAGGGCCATACAAGTTATTTTTTCCATGGGCCATCATATATAAAATCACAAGTCAAGTTGCCCATCATATCTGATTATAAATTTTCGAGACAAGAAATCAGAATTAATATAGTTTATATGTTTTTCAATGAAATAATACTACTATACTATTTTTCTGGTGAGCAATACCTGTATTTTACAAACAATGATTATGATTGTTTCCAAGTGATTCAATTAACCAACTTTTTATGTGATATTGTTATATACTATTTACATTAAAAGCAGACCTCAACTATAAGTTAAGCAGGCCATGTTTGATCCATGGGCATGATAGTTGGACGGTACTTGACATGTTGGTACATTATTAAACAGTTAATCTACACTGTACAAGCCATATGTTCAATTTTCAAAGAAACTCCTGGGCATGGCAATGTTCTTGTATATGACTAAGGTTTCCTTTAGACATCAAAGGGTTTCATACGCCTGATGTGTGCCCACTTACAAGGGTATGGCTAGATAGTTCAGTAACTGGTTTCATGAGTGGAACCTAAAATTAAGAAATTTGGTTTCAAGAGTGGAGCCTAAAATTATGAAATTACCACTTGAGTGGAAAAAATGTTGAAAATGTAAAACTTGTGAAGCCAGACCTCAGGCATACAAGTGTTTGGAATGTTTTGGAGTGCGATCTGAGTTAAGTCATTTGTCAATAAGCTTTTTATACCTGAGTGATTTAAAGGCTGGTTTTCAGTATTTTTCTTTTCTGTTTCCCTCCTATGTCTGTACTAAAGACGCTCACAGCACAACAAAGTTATGAGTTGTGGAGTTAATATATATCATAATGTAAGCATTCATACTACATCTTTTCTGAAACTAAAATGGAAACTGAAAAGTATAAGCTTTTAGATTATGAAGAACTGAGAAATTTTTATGAACTAATTATACAATTTGAAGTACTGTAAATTAACTGGAAAGCGAAATTGTAAGTTGTCCAGAATGTAATTATACACCTCGGGAATACAGTTATCACATAGTTGTCACACAGAAGTGCCAGTCTACTGTTAACAATCAATGATATAGAACAGTCTTTTCATTAATACAATACTTTAAGAAATTCCTTGAGGAATTTAAATGAACTATAGCTAATTATAAATACCATGACAAGCTTTTGCTTCTGCAGTGAGACTTAGAAAACACTTATTCGTTCTCAGTTATTATGGGCAGGTAAACAAAGGTGTGATTTTCTCTGGAGGAGGAATGTAGTCCTTCCAAAGAAAATTACATTGGCAGAACATCCACTACCCTCGGAAGGAGATTACTCGCACACAGGAATGCAGGAGCCATCCTCCAACACTATTCAGACAAACATGACAAGAAACCATTAGCTACAAAACTTGACAGACAACACTAAAGTAAAATACAGATGCAATTCATATCGGGACACAACAATCACAAAAGCAGTGTGCATAGCCACAAATAAGCCCAGTTTAAACACACAGCTGGAAGTTGAAAGAAGTTTACTCTCTGCACGGTCCAGAAACCAGGGAGAAACATAAGTCATCCTAAAACAAAGAAATCGATAACAGAAACATAAGAAACAGAAATAGAACATAAAACTACTATTTATAAATCATGTACTATGTAATAACACATTATGTAAATATTATGATAACTACTAACCACCTTTATGTATTGTAAATTAAACATTGTAAATAAAAACTTTTGCAACTCCCATAATCCGCTTACAGCCGATGGCTTGATATAAATAGAAAGGGAAAATCTCAATATATTAGTTCTGCTAGAAAAAGCCTGACATTCAGGTGAAATGGCCCATAGCAATTTTAAATAAATGGAAAACACATCACGATTCTGTCTACCTATCCAGAACTTTGAAGAAGTATTTCCTATGGATTCCGGTCCACTGAGCTCACCTCTCAATCTTTCCTTTTAAAAGCAAAGAGGCCGAATGCATCTTGAAATGTGCGCCAAGAGATGAGACCAGAAGACAAGAAAGAACCTTGGATCCATCTCCCTAGCAATGTTATTTGAGAATCCTAATGCCAACCTACTCTTATCCCTCTAATACTATCCCAAAAGGTCAAATGGCCAGACTTATCCTCAGGTACACCAAGCCACCGATGGGGGTGCTGGCAGTGGCCAGGGCCAGCATGAAAAGAGGCTGCAAGAGAGCACCTGGCTGCTTCAAGTGACCTACTTGTCAAAGGTCAGATAATGCACGTGGGAGAGCTTTCAAAGATCAGGGGGCCTAAACAAGAATTCCAATCCAGTGGATCTCATTTCTACTAGAATTGATTTAACCAAGGTAAGGTGTATTCTGGGATTAATAGCCTCACAAATCTTTAAATCTGTTTCTCTTGACTTCACAAGAAAACCTTTTTTCATTCAAGTTCACTTTATTCTTCAAAAACTGGCTCCCCCCAAACACTTAGTGATCTTTCTCAAGCATTCAAATGGTAAATTCTCAAGTAACTCGCTATAGCAATGGTGCACTGCATTGTTATTTCTTGAATTAAACTTAATTATTTCAGTGGCCATTGTGCTCAGGCAGCACGAATATCGTTCACATTTCCACATCCCTTGCATCAACAGTAAAATATAGGCAATTAGGGTACTGTTTCTGTGCATGACCATCCACTAGCCAAGGTTACCTCTCTACTTCCTACAAGAGAGCTGTTTGTGCAACCCTGCCACATGGCCCCAACCTGGATCCTAACAATCCTGCCAAAGCCTACAAAGGCCTACTTAACTGTGCCCTACTCTGTTTCATACCCTGTTCATATTGGTTATTTGTTAAACATTGTAAATAAACCCCCTGTTAATTGTTCTCTACTGAATACTTTCATCCAAGTAAAGTAATCATCTCATGAGCATAAAGTATCACAATCCAATAAGTAGATTACCCAGCAAACTTGCACTTTCCCTTTAGACATGTACAACCACGAGTGGGCATTAAGGTCAAATCGGGAATTTCACACTGTGTGTGTTATCCGCCCCTCTGATCCATAACAATTTATATATATACATATATAATTATATTTATTTAAATATATTCATAGATATATGAATATATATATACATATATATATGTAAATATTTATATAAAATATATATATATATAATTGTATTTATTTAAATATATTCACATATGAATATATATAAATATGCATATATGTAAATATTTATAAATATATATTCAATAAATATATATACACATATACATATAATATATATAAAATATATATTCAATATATATTGTTATGTGCAGGGTCTTGGCTGATCATGTATTATACAATTTACGTAATTTTCACGGCCCTGCAAAACAAGAATGCACGTAACCTGCCACTTGAAGCCAAAAGTTAACCTCAAAGACAGTCGTTAATTAGCCAAAGGTCGCCAGTTAAGGGTTATTAACCTTAACAAAGAATATTTGAGATGAATTTGATTTTAAACGCAACGGTTCTTCCAAACATTCGGACGCGAGGCATAAAAAGCATCGAAACTTAAAATGATCTGCTTAGCCTATATCCTAGTATTTTTAATTTGAGTAAAGGATAGTTAACAATATAATAATTTGCTTAATCTAGACTTCTGTACAAAGCGGACATACTTCTCTAATGGTGGCCGGAGAATGAAACAAAGAAAAAATTTTGAAATACAGAAAGATAAGTAAAAGTGAATGGATTTAGTTTCGAACAGCACACAGACTCTACCTTTTAAGGACGGCGTTGGCGCGCATTACAACGGATTTGATGAAGTTGTAGTGTTTTTGCTCCACCATTCACTAATAATAAAAATAACTGACAAAGGTGGGGACAGGGCCACCTTCCAGATGTCTGCTCGAGATGGCGTTAGTTTCTCTCTCGCTCCTGACCGCCTAGGGGTCAAGAACAGTCACCCCAGGCGCCCACGCTTCTGGTTCAAAAACATTCGCTAAGAGACAGGTAGAAAGGAAAAGGACCTTTAGGACCAATTTATTCTTATGTGGGCTGGATAGGGAAATTTTCCTATAGGGGTGAAAGGCCTAAATTACCTATCCTCGCTTCCAACAGACGGCTCAGGTTTGAACTGAAGACGCCCTATATAGACAACATCTTTTCCCTGTCTCGGTCAGCTGATATTATTTGCAGTAAATCAAAGTTACTAGGCTTAACAGCAGTAATATTTATGTGCCCCTTAAGAGTGGCCTTTCTACCCCTTTTCGGGCGTGAAGGTCTTTATACTAAGCAAGCTGTTCGCTCTAGTAGGTTACTTCTCCTTCCCGGAGCAGATTAGTCCTGGTTAGCCTACCTACAGAACTACCTAACCCTGTAGATAGGACATGAGCTATAATCACTACTTTTACCTAAGTCTAATAGTACGAGAAGGTACTTATGATATTATAGGCTACCTCTTCAATCATGCGATGTGTTTAGACCTAGCCTAAAATGGTACATTCCTATGATATCTCCTAGCCTAACCTATCATAACCCGACCGTAGCACCAACATAAGAGCACGTTCTAACCAAATCACAACTTGGTTTATGTTTAATACAATTAATAATTACTTAGTTAATTCATGAGGGTTCCATATGATGAATGGGTGGGTGCTCACAGAGGTCTTATTATGCGTGTCCTGAGCATCGTGGCTCAGTTCACAATAGTTAAGATTATTGAAATTAGCTAGGCTACTTTACGTGATTGCTATGCTCGGGGTGGTAAGTGGAAGGAACAAGGTTAATAAACTGATGTACCGTACTTTAAGGCGGCTTCAGGCTATGTATTAATAAAAGGAAGAGATCACACTGGCTACCTCCTCTGGGCAAGGGCCAGGATCACTTTAGATGTTATGGGCACTGTGCCGCAGAGGGCACTAGTGCTGTGGGATGAGCTTATAGTCGGCAACTACTGGGCTCTCTTCCGCCTCTTCTTCTTCTTCTTCGGGTTCCTCCAAGGCCCATCAGTAGCTGGCCTAGAGGTGAGGAGAGCACCAATCCCTGGGACAGCCAGAAGGGCTAGTGGGCGCTGTCAGGCAACTGC
This sequence comes from Macrobrachium rosenbergii, assembly GCF_040412425.1. Taxonomy (NCBI): domain Eukaryota; kingdom Metazoa; phylum Arthropoda; class Malacostraca; order Decapoda; family Palaemonidae; genus Macrobrachium; species Macrobrachium rosenbergii. Next base: position 20,440,256 of record NC_089776.1, on the reverse strand, counting down.
AAAGCTGCGGAGGATTCTCATCTCGTTGCTGCGATAACCGAGCGAGCGATCTCACTTCTGCGTCCGAGGATGCCAGTTCCTGGTCTTCCAAGGATGGGGTGTCAGCTCGATCCTCCAGGGGTCTTTATCCCTGAGTCAGATTTTGCAAAGAAAAAGTTTCGGTGCTGAGGCTCTCCAGTCGCGATGATCAACTGCATGGGAATCCTAAATCTCCCGGGGAGGAGGATTCGCGCCGATTTAGACCCGGCATGGAGGCCTTTTCCATTGGTAGCTCAACGCCCGGGACGGACGAGTCTGGCACTGCTCAGTGTCGTGAAGGGTACTGGCAGTAGCGCTGGAGTGGTCAGGCATGCCTGATGAGGGGTCCGATAGTGCAATACCGCGGATCTACTCAGGTTTGGCTGCGTAGAGATTCCTGCCCCAGCGGAGATCGTAGCCTCCTCGGTGAGTTTTGTTCGGGGGCGTCCGCCATGTTGTTAGCGCTGGGCAGCCTCCCAATTTGTGGAGTGGTCTGCCCGCTTGCACGCCCTGCAGCAGTACTGCTCCTCCCAAATCTCTCTTCGCTGAGGGGGAGACTTGGTGGGCAGTCTCTTCTGCGATTGGAGAGGGCTAGGCCTGAAATAGGTTGGGTGGCGCCCCTTCCGCGGACCACTTTGGTGGGCGGAAGGTGGAGGTTTGTCATTATTGAGAGTGTTAGATGGGGCCTCCGTGGAGGAGGTAACGCGGCTGCGGAGTGGCGCACGGGCTTCCGCAGAGAAGACTCCGACCCAACAAGAAGACCACCTCGCCTAATTCCAACTACCACGCTAAGGCAGGGGTATCAGGCCCCACAAGGTGTCATTACTCTGGAGTTGGACCGTAGGAACGGTAATGGTGTGGCTCTCTATCCACTTCATTTCCCACAGCTTTCGTCAACCATGGCACCGCTGGCACTCCTGGGCCCCAGTGATCAGGCTAATGTCTGCTGCAGTGTCTACTGTGACCGGAAGGGTCACTGGCAGGCTAGTGCTCTGAAGAGGGTCCACCGAGATGAAACCTGCTTCAGTCTCGGGCAAGGATCCGGTGCGACCAGCCGCAGTGGAATGAAGTGCTGATTAGGTTGACAAATTTGGTGGTGGGGACATGATGTGGACAGGCCGTAAGATCCAGCATTGTAGTGGCTAGCAGCCCCACAGATTTGCATGGGCCTTTTGGATGGCCTCGGTGGCCTGCAGTAACTGCTGGGAGGAGAGGCTGAGCGGATGAATCGAGCGGAGTTCTGGCTGGTAGGGTTAGGGCTGCTTATTGGTGCCGAGTTTGTATCTTGTATGGGAGGTATGATTAGTAAGAACTCGCTAGCAAATTGCCTCCCCCTTTTCTTTTTGTTGTTTGTTTTGTTGTCTTCATTTACTGCAAGCCGCTCGATCGATAGACCATCTGTCTATCGACTTCGCACGGTCAGAATACAAGGGTTTAAAAGATTAAGGCCACTCCCTTTAAGCAGATCTTTCTTCGAGGCAAAAGTGATCTCTGTCTGGTCACAGGCAAAACCCCCATGGCATCAGCCAAGATGATTCAACACCCCTATATGTTTGAAGTGCCCCCTGCCCCATAGGAGGAGATAAAAGCAGAAAACACGAGGTCTCGTCCTTACACGCGCGCCAGACGATATGGAGTGAAGACATCCTCAAACACCTGGCCCCATCGATGCCCTTGCATCCTAACCACGTGGCCCTTTTCAAAGTACTTTCTCCCGTGCTCTTCGATCACGAAATAATGCGAAATTGGCTCTAATTACTGACCTGCTGGATGCCCCCGCCGCGATGCCATTGCCCAGCCCTTCGCGTGAAATTCCCACGCATTGCCCCGGAGAAGTCCCCATCGCCTTGCCCTTGCATCCTAACAACACGTGGAAGAACTCGCCTCGGAAATCGCAAGTCATTCATGGACTCCCTTCTACCCGCGCTGAAACAAAGTTACGTAAAGTCCTCTTGAAAACCCCATTCAGTCACGCTTTTTCCTCAGAATATTTGCTTAACTTGAGCCATTAATCATCTAATCCCTTGTCTAATGTCCATGCGCCTAGCATCGGCAGTACTAAGTCCTTATTAATTCATCGAAGCCCTTTGGCACCCTCAGTGCAGCTTTGAATTCATTATTCTTTTGTCTATTTTCATTACTGGCGTATAATGTGCATATCTCTCATTTCAGAGGGACCCTATTTCGTGGAAGCTTCTTGACTGTGTCTGAATCCCCGTTTCTTATTCATCCCGTAGGAATCCTCTTCAGATCAATAATCCACTTGCATTCCTCTTTCCCGTACTAATGTCATTTATGTAAATACACTCCTTTAAATTTGCCCACATGGTTTACATAATATTTCCCTCAGTAACAAGAGCCTTAAGCTCATATGAAATTCCCCTTTGTTTTCCTCTTTTTACGTTTTCCTGGACCCACGAAGTCAGAATCACAAGGCTAAATTACCTTAAATTATTGCTACCTGTCTCACAGAGAATATTTCAAACTAAATCGCCAGGAAAAACGTAAAAATACATTATATATATATATATATATATATATATATATATATATATATATATATATATATATATGAGCAGCAGTTATATAGTTATATATATATATATATATATATATATATATATATATATATATATATATATATATATATATATATATATACTACATATAAATGCATATATATAATTATTATATATATATATATATATATATATATGAATGTCTTTTCCTGTAATACTACAGTGTAATATGAATATAAGAAGGCCCATAAAACACTATTTAAACTTTGAAACCATATATTTCGGGCACTAGCTTCTGTGCCCCTGTTCACTGGTAGAATATGGACAGGTGGAAAGTTACAATGGTATATATACAAAAACATAAAGGTGTGGCCCTAGGCCTCCGATGTTATGGAGGTGGCGTTTCAAGGAGGAGAATGACCAAATTCCCTAGTGGTTTTTATCTTCATTAGCCCTCGCTTTCATGCATGGATCTGGCGTGTCGCTTGGGTCATCTTCTTCACGAGGGTTTGGAGGGATTATGTCGATGTTATCCGGGATTTCCAATGTCCTCCTGACAGGTTCATATTGTTGGTTTGATTGATGATAGCAGATTCCAGCATCCTTCTTTGTACGGACAGCTACTTTGAAAACCAACCCCGCCCCACTCCAGTTAATGACATGCCCTGTATTTGATATGTAGGAAAATTCCTCAAACTCTCCGGCGTAACGTGCACTGATCTTTTTGTGCTCTGGGTTATTCTTTACAGAGCGATCTACCTGTCTCGCCACGATGTCCTGACAGTTACTACACGGTATCTTGTAAACTCCGGCTTCTTCCCTTTTGTTATTTAAGTATACGTTAACGAGCGAACTCCCGATGGATTTGGGATAATGGAAAATGAAAGGATTGTTAGGCCTGAGTTGTTCGGAGGCCTTTTTGGATGTTTTCATCAGACGGAAGTTTTTATTTGTTGTTGAAATCTATTTGTCTGTTGGGCGAGGACCTTTATAGTGTATTTTGTTCGGGCTGTTAATAGCCCTCTCGATAATGTGTGGTGGATATAGCAGTTGCGTTAGGTGTTGGCGGATTGTGTTAAATTCTTTATCCAGGTACTCATTTGAACATATCCTAAGTCCTCTGAGGAATAAGTTGCACCCTACCATGATTTTTACGGAGACGTCGTGGTAGCTTAAGAAATGAATGTAGGAGACAGCCAAGGTGGGTTTTCTATATACTGTAAATGCATACCTGTTCTTGTTTTCTTGTGATCAGTACATCTAGGAACGGCGTCGTCCTTTTCCCATTCTGTTTTAAATTTTTATGGTCGGAACTACTGAATTTAGCTTATTAAAAATCTATTAAAGTCCCCCCAGCTATTGTCCCAGAATGTAAAGATATCATCTTACGTATCTAAGCCAGACTCATATTCCCCCATAATATGAGATCTGGCTTAGATACGTAGATGATATCTCTCTCTGACCGACCTCGCTTCATCTTCAAGGCCAGATGAGGTGGCCTCTTGGACATACCCACCCCAGGCAACCTGACCTGACAAAGGCATCGCCAAGGCATAGAATAAATAGCTTATGGGCTACCACACTTAGGTCATATTGAGTGTAAACCCTCTCTGAGGCTTAGGTCTCAATGCCCTAGCATATTTTAGCTTAAAAACTGTCCAGCCTATGCGCTGCACCATCTGTCTACTGCTGTGATTGTCATTTTGAATTGTCTACTTTCATCGTGCGGGCAGGTGAGACAGCCTTCATCGAGGCCAATCTGACTAATATTCCTACACCTAAATACATCGAGGGCGAACAGCAGCAATATTAATATTTATAAAAAGCTCCCCTTTAGAGGGCCTTCACTCCCTTGGGCGTGAAGGTCTATACTGCTAAAGCTGTTCGCTCGTAGGTTACCTCTCCTTCCCGAGCAGATTAGTCCCAGTTAGCCTACCTAGCTGCTGGCAGAACTACCTAACCCTAGAGCAGAGTTATTGAGCCATAATCACTACTTTACCCAAGTCCAATAGTACGAGAAGGTGCTACAAGTATTATAGGCCACCCCTAAAGCAATCATGATGTGTTTAGACCCAGCCTAGTGGTACATTCTATGATATTCCCTAAGCCTAACCCGACCGTAGCACCAACATAAGAGTTAATGTTCTAACTAAATTACAACGTGGTTTATGTTTAATACAATTAATAATTACTAGTTCATTCATGAGGGGTGCCTCATATGATAAATGGGTGCCTCCACCGAGGTCTTAGGCCATGCATGTCCTGAGCATCGTGGCTCGGTTCACAATAGTGAAGATTATTGAAATTAGTTAGGCTACTTACGTGATTACTGCGGCTCGGTGGTAAGTGGAAGGAACAAGGTTACTAAATTGATGTACCAGTAAAAGAGATCACACTGGCTACCTCCTCTGGGCAAGGGGCCAGGATCACTCTCAGATGTTAGGGCACTGTGTCGGTGTTTTTTGGCAACTACTAAGCTCCCTCTTCCTCACTCCCTTCTTCTTCTTTTTCTTCGGGTCTCCAAGGCCTATCAGCAGCAGGTCTTAGGAGGTGATGAGGGCTGACCTGGGGACAGCCAGAAGTGGGCTAGCGTATGTGCAAGTCAGGGGCAAATCTAAAAGTTGCAGGAGGGAAGCCTCCTACCCGGCTGCTGCGATTAACCGAGCGCAGAGCCATCTCCCGACTTCAAGGCCCGAGGAGTGCCAAGGTTCCTGGTCTTCCAAAGATGGGGTACCATTTTCGATCCTCCAGGGGTTCATCCTGGAATCAGATTTTGCAAAGAAGAAGTTTCTGGTGCGAGGCCTTCCAGTCGCGACATGATCAACTGCATGGGAATCCTAAATCTCCGGAGGAGGATTCGCTCACGATGACCCGGCATAGTGGCCCTTTCATTGGTAGCTCAACGTCCGTAAGCGGATGGAGCCTGGCACTGCTCAGTGCTCAAGTGGCACTGGCAGTGCGATGGTCAGGCATGCTCTGATGAGGGGTCCGGGGTGCAATACCGCCGGACGCATTCTGGGTTTGGCTGCGTAGAGACCTGCCCCAGCGGAGATCGTAGCCTCTCGGGTGAGTTTTGTTCGGGGCGTCCGCTAAGTGCTGCTTGTTTGGGCAGCCCTCCCACCTGTGGAGTGGTCTGCCCGCTATAACGCCCTGCAGCGGTATCGCTCCTCCTGAATCTCTTCATGGAGGAGGACCTTCTTGGTGGGCCAGCCCTCTGTACTGGAGAGGCTAGGCCTGGAATAGTTTAGTGGTGCCCTTCCGCTGACCACTTTGGTGGGCGGAAGGTGGAGGTTTGTCATTATTGGAGAGTGTTAGGATGGAGCCTCCGTGGGAGGAGGCATCGGCTGTGGAGTGGCGCGGTGACGGGCTTCCGCAGAGAAGATCCCGACTCCAAGAAGAAGACCTCACCCGCCGAATTCCACCTACCACGCCAAGGCAGGGGTATCGTGGCCCCAAGGTGTCATTACTCGAGTTGGACCGCAGGAACGGTAATGGTGTGGCCTCATCCAATTTCATTTCACCGGTTTCTTCGTCAAACCATGGCACCAACCGCTGGCACCCTGGGCCCCAGTGATCAGGCCAATGTCTGCCGCAGTGTCTACTGTGACCGGAAGGGTCACTGGCAGGCCAGTGCTCTGAAGAGGGGCCACTGAGATGAACTGGGTTTCCCCAGTCTCTCGGGTAAAGGATCCGGAAAGTGACCAGCAGCAGAGAATGAAGTGCTGATTAGGTTGGACAAAATTTGGTGGTGGGGACATGATGTGACAGGCCGAGATCCAGCATTGTAGTGGCTAGCAGCCCCACAGGATTTGCACGGGCCCCTGATGGGCTCGTGGCCTGCAGTAACTGTTGGAGGAGAGGGCTGGAGCGGATGAATCGAGCCGAGTTCTGGCTGGTAGGGTTAGGCTGCTTATTAATGCCGAGTTTGTATCGGCAGCACTCAGCTTCAGCTGCGTGGGCTCTTTCTGCAATAGTTGCACAGGGTCTTTACATAGCGTCCATTCTTCGGGCGAGTGGAGTTCGAGAGGTAGGCCTGGGGGAACGATTCGCTTCGCAGTGCTATGCAACTGATTGAAGGTTTCACGAATCAGCCATGCGACAAGCTTCCATAAGTGTGGAGGGCTGTTTATCGTTAAGATATACAGCAAGGGGCCCAGGCACACATTGGAAAAGGTCTTCTAGCATGGTCCGATTGAAAAGATCCTCAAACGTCGTGCAGGCCAAGGAGTCGAACCAGCGCGTACCGACTGCCAGGACATGCTCCATTCCGTCCAAGACCAGCCGATTTCCTTGGCAAGACCTCGGAACCGTGTTGTCTCCATTTTTCGGGGTTATCTCGTAGGCCTTTGTAATGACTCTACGAATCCTGCCATGTTGCCTCCTCTGGCTCTTTCTCCAGTGAGCGCAAGCGCTGCCTTGGCTTTTCCTCCATATGCTTGGCTAGTATTAAGGCCTTCCGTCTCCGTGGTGCTGTAGGGTTATCGAAAAGAGCTCGATCTCCTCCAGCCATGCTTCTGGCCTCGTCCTCGTCCACTTGGGGACTAGGAATTATCGAAAATTGGAGCGTTTGATGGCAGGTGTAGGGACTGGAGGCTTGCTGTCGAGCCATAGCTTCGGCATTCTCCATTTTCGCCTTTCCAGCTCGAGCTCTTTCTCCTTGCAGGCTAGCTCACTTCCTACAGTACAACTCATGCCGCTTCCTTCTTTTCTTTCCTCTAATTGTTTTTGCTCGGCTTCATACGCTCCTTTTCGTTCTTCTCCTCTCTCATACTTCCTCTGCTCGGCTCATGACATCCTCTGCTCGGCTTCACTTCCTCTGCTCGAGTCTTTCTTCCTTCTCCCGGCTGGTCAAGTCGTCCACTTGCTCCCCAACCCAGGTAAAGTTCCAAGCCGGTGAGACCTGCCGCCGTCCCCAGCCCCAGGAAGGTTTATAATGCTCTCTGCTGCCATGGTTCTGGTGGGGAAGGGCGTCTCAACCGGGTCGACGGGGCGTACTTGGGCAGCGAGGAAGTCTCTTCAATGACGCAAGCACCCTTTCAAGGTGGCACTGTAGTTTGGTGTGCCGTGTACAGGTCATTCGGTGGCACTCAGTATCCCCAGGCACTGGTGCAGGTTAGGTCCCGTAAAGAACTTTCTTCTGTGTTCCCTTTTGTTTTCTTTAGTGGCACTTATGGTGTCAATGTGTTCCTAGGGACCCTCTACTGGAGTCCAACTAGGCTATATGGGAGGAAAGGCACTCTACACCCCCTGCAGAGTGTGACAATCGAATGAGAGAGAAAGGGAAGGTAAAAGAAAGAGAGAGAGAGAGAGAAGTAAGCTATTCAGTGATGACAGTGCAGCAAATTATTGGCACTGTGGAATAAAGTGAATTTGGGTTTTTCTTTAAAGATCCTCGTGAGTGGCTGGTCCCAGTACTCAGTGCTGACCCCCTTCTTTTTTCAGAGGGTGGTGAAAAACTACTGTTTGCTTCTGGTCTGATAGCAGGCCTCACTCGTGACCCACAATTTATCACTGTATTGTAATGATTCTTAACTTGTCCCCTCATCTATGTGGGACAGAGGTAAGCTTTTTTTTATTTGGTTTACTGTATTCGAATTAATTAGCCTTAGTGCTTGGCCGTTCTTTTCTTGAAGAGGGTCACGACACTTAGGTTAGGAATGCTTACTTGAATGACGAGAGAGAGAGAGAGAGAGAGAGAGAGAGAGAGAGAGAGAGAGAGAGAGAGAGAGAGATTCAATCAGCTAATTTTTGCTGCTTGAGAACACTGTAGCAAAGATCTTATAAATGCACAATGGCATGGATCTTAATAAATCAGATAGATATACGTCGTCTTGGCTTCCTTAGGGTTGCTTTATTATCGTAATTTTCCCTGGGAGTTTGCGCGGACACAAAAGACTTTAGCTACAATTTTACATTCTTTTTATATGATTCTTACAGCATGTATTTGTATAGGAACTTGTTATGGTATTACTCCTAACTAAGGCCTATCTTTCCCTGCCTAAATTATCTTTTGGTTTTGTCCATCGAAGTCTGTCTAGCTAAGATATTATGCAGGTGGGTTTACTACGAAAGCAAAAAAAAAAAAATATGACCCAAGAGTGGCTCGGGCAGCAGAGACTGGTCACAACAGCGGATGACAATAACACGGGTCTTCAAATGGCGGCCAAGTCCCGTTAGGCCTAAATTTCAAAACAACCTCTGGCGGCGAAGGAACACCAAAATGGCCGGTCCTCTATTTCAAACAAATTCAAAACAACAAACGAAACAAATGCAGGTATCCAGATTTACTTTAATATACCAATCATGCATAGCGCTTACTGCATGGATGGAAAACTAAATTACCAAACAACTTTTTGTGTTCTACCCAGATCCCCGACAATAAACAAAAGAATGAAAAACTGCTGTCCTACCAGCTTGAATTTACGTGTTGCACGTACATTTTATTGTAAAATTACTATTTGGTGTTGTTTGGGTTATTTTCTACTGGACACGGTTTTACCTGGATTCCCGCTATATGAACAATAACGATCGAATTGCCGACGCTGACACATTGGGCTACATTACTTTTGTGTATATGAAATGGTTCCGCTTTTCGCCTTAGGATTCGCTACTTGAACATTCTTGACTCAATGCATCCTAACACGTAAAATGCCCTTCCTTAAACGACACAAATTGTGATTCGCTTCTGCTCGAAGTCGCGACCTTCCGTACCTACGCGCCAATTCTCACTACCTGTTATTATAACTATTTTTTACTGCTTATTATTATGCCTCGCTTTTTGTTTGGAAGATTGAAATGGAATTCAATATCTGACTTTTTATCTTTGGAATTAATGTAATTTTAATTCTCCTTTTCCAGATTCTTTCTCTAAACTTTACTTTTAGATTCTACGCAGTTGTCGCTAATGTTATACGGTGGGCCTTGCTGATCATGTATTATTCAATTTACGTAATTTTACGGCCCTGCAGACCAAGAATACACGTAATCTGCCACTTGAAGCCAAAAGTTAACCCTTTCAAAGACAGTCGCACTAGCCAAAGGTCGCCAGTTAAGGGTAATTAACCTTAACAAGAAATATTTGAGATGAATTTGATTTTTAAACGAACGGTTCTTCCAAACATTCGGACGCCAGGCATAAAAAGCATCGTAGACTTAAAACTGTGTTGCTTACCCTAACCTAGGTATTTTACTGGAATAACGGTTGAAGTTATAATAATTTGGCTTAATCTAGACTTCGTAAACACCTTTACCCTAAGTGGTGGCTGAAGGAAGAAAACAAAGAAAATGTGAAATACAGAAGGAGTACTAGTCAATCGACGAAGCTTCAACAAGAATCGGACTTACAGTGAATGTCGAGTCACTGGCAAGCAAACGCAGGACCTCAGGAGTTGTATTCTCCTGGCAGTCTTCCCAATTCACTAATTAAGATAGACGGAGTAAAAGTAATAAAGAACAAAGCATCGCTCGGGCACGACGCAGCGTCACCCTGGTTCAGTGACCACGCATTTCCCTCTCTGAACGACTCCGCTCATTCTCGCCAGATGAGGTGGCCTTCTGACATACCGCTCGGCAATCCGACCTTGACAAAGCGCACGCCAAGGTGATAGAATAAATAGCTATGGGCCACCATAACTAGGGGTCATTGAGTGTAAAACCTCTCTGAGGCTTAGGTCCCTAATGCCCTAGCACTATTTTGCTTCTAAACTGTTCAGCCTATGCGCAGCGCCATCTGGACTACCGCTGTGATTGTTATTTTGAATTGTCTAGCCTTACCGGCGGGCAGAGATGTTCTCTGTCGCAGGTCAATCTGACTAATATTCCTACACCTAAATACACGAGTAAGTAACAGCAGTAATATTTATATATACATATATATATATATATATATATATATATATATATATATATATATATATATATATATATATATATATATATATATATATATATATATAGTTAGTATATCAGTAGAATTTTTCTATCATGGATTAAAGGTCTCTACTGTTCCAAAGCTTCCGTTTTATGCCAAAGTACCTTTAATCCATGGTAAAAATTTCTACGATGTACTAAGAAAATCTCATATTTAATTATATACCAGTAATTAAATTTAGTGTCATCCCAACACATCCCCTTACTCTGGTCAATTTGTTTAAATTCAAGGATAAACTTAACCATGACCTCATGTATTGTGAAAAGTTCAATAGCCCAAGATGTAATCTAGGGACCTATGTGGGATCCACGCAGAGGTTACTAGGGTCAGGATTGATTGCCACAAAGGCGTTAGGTATCCCACTGGTAGCAAACTTGCTAATAATGAATTTTCCAGCATCACACAACACGCTAAGAAATGCAAGCATTATATTGAGTACAAAGATTTTGAAATATTGGGACGGGCACCAAATGGCAAACTACTGACAACCCTGGAGTCTTTGTTTATGAATCAGGTTGTTCCTCAATTGAAGAGGCAGTCTTCCTCGAAAACTCTTAATCTTACTTTAGCTGTTGCTGGCCGTTTCTGGTTTGATCCTGTTGACATTTCGTCCTTCCTTTCTCTTATGATGGTTGGTTGTGCTACAGCTAGTTTTAATTTTGTCGTTTAAATGTATTGTCTTACAATTGTATTTTAACGCTAGTAATGTTGATTATGTTTTTTTTTGTCTTTTTAACTTGAAAATGAAACCTTTTGTTTTGAAACGTCAAAAATAAATGTATTTTAACGACCACCTGAGATGTACTCCTCCCTTCAACCGTCTCATATATATTCAAGTTACTAGTAACTACCACACACACACACACACACACACACACACACACACACACACATATATATATATATATATATATATATATATATATATATATATATATATATATATATATATATATATATATATATATATATATATATATATATATTATATATATATATATATATATATATATATATATATGATATATATATATAATATATATTTATATAAATATATATACGAAGTGTGATCATAAAGTATCAGGACTGGTGCTATAAAAAGAAAACTAAAACATGCACCATTTTAGCATTTAATTTCCTTCGAAAGTAGTCCTCTTTGGAAGTCACACACTTTATCCAGCGCTGTTTCAATTGATGGAAGCACTCATGGAACTCGTTTTCTGGGATAATCAGCAGCTGCCTCATTGCGTGAATCTCCTCGACGTCCTGAAATCTTCCTTTCAAATTGGATTTGATTTTTGGAAAGAGGAAAAAAGTGGCAAGGTGCGAGATCTTGGGAATACGGTAGCTGTCAGACCTGGGGGTTGTTAAGCTTGGCCAAAAACTGCTGCACAAGCTGCGCTGAATGGACAGGCGCGTTGTCATGGTGCAATTGCCACTCACCAGACTCATGCAATTCTGGATTTTCGACGAATAGTATCCAGCAAATTCCGCAACACGTCACAGTAGTACTCCTTATTTACTGTCTGATCAGGTGGAGTATACTCATGATGAACAATCCCTCGTGGTCGAAGAAAACAATGTTTTACTCAGTTCTGCTGGTTTGGGCCTCCCAGAACGTTCGTCACTATCGACATTTTGTCGGCCATCGTGAAAATGTCTGAACCACTCGTACACTCGTGTGCGGCTCATACACTCCTCTCCATAGACTTTGCAACTTTGCGTAGGTCTGTGTGCAGGTATCGTCAAGCTTTTGGCAAAATTTGACGCAGATTCTTTGCTCAACTGTCTCCATCGTAGTCAGTGCGACAACCACTCACTTACCCACGTTCCTTCCAGGGGGGGGGGAGGTGTCAAGGTCAATCTGTGCCAAGTGGCCTCATTCTGAATATATTTTATCTCCTTTACTATAGCAACAGTCCCGATACTTTATGATCACATCTTGTATTTACATTATATATATATAAAATGTATATACTGTATACACATTATAATAATATATATATATATATATATATATATATATATATATATATATATATATATATATATATATATATATATATATATATATATATATATATATATATATATATGTATAGATATATATATGTAGATATATACACAAATATATACAACATATATATAAAGTTCCTCTGAAGCAAGGTTACTGGAGAGGTCACGGCTACAAAGATTATGACGAATCAGTCTTAAAAATTGAAACTTCAAGCATAATATTATAAGAGCTGTGCTACAAGGATTTGGTCATTTACACTTAACTTTAACTTAAATATATAAAAGAAAAATAGCGGCAAACAAACTTCAGTTTACCACTGTCCACTTGCACTTTTCAAGTTTGATCATTCAATAATTAACTAAAGAATGAGACAACAAATCATATAATCTCTAGCTGATCTGTTATTCTCAAAAGTAGATTCTCGAACTAGCAATTTTTGACAAAGAACAGCAGATTTGAAGAAAAAACCTTTGTGAAAGCACATACCCACCGTAAAATAGAAGTCAACTGTAAATGCTGCTGTTACTGATGGACTAAGTTCCTTGTGCCCTTGCTCTCGTTATTTAATTCAGTGTATGGGCAAGCGTCCGCAAACTTCTCTAAAGAAGTAAAGATTATCATATTTGTAACCGTCAGTACTTTCAAATCCCGTTACTTATTTCAATGGGAAATTTAGGTAAAAGAAAAACTATTTTGATTCTTCCAAAACAGATATCAAGCGTTCAACAGTCCATGAAAATATAAAAATTAAGTAGGCCTATTAGTTAAAAATCTCCATACATACCACTTAAAAACAAATTCCAAAATCCTTAATATCAAAATTCCTGCAGAAGTCAAAACTTGAAAAATATCAAGAGGGCTATTTTTTGACATTCTTAATTCTGCGTCAACGAACCCTTTTTGGTTGATCCCAGCGATTAAAGCTAGTCGATCAATCACAAAATTTAACTTTCAGCGAATTCAGATACATGAAGTTTTGGGGGGATTTGAGACTCGACGTTGATCACAGTTTTTTTTTTTTTTTAAATAATATAATGGCCCCTGGAGTCCACTCCCTGTGGTTTATGGGCCAACTAAATTCAAAGCACGTCCCTAGGAGAACCAATGGTCACGAAAATGCTATTCGAAGTAACTGTTTCCCAAAAGCGCACTATTCATCTGGGAGGATGATATCGATATGCTGGCGAGGAAGAGGCTCCTTCTTAATATAAAATACAAAATATTTTTCAATAAATGTAATGTGCATATGTTCGGGGAAATAACCACACCACTATCTATGACATATACACAAACAAAATTTTTGTATACACAGCAGATTACACAAACAACAAAACAGAGAAAGAAGTGACCATGAGTCATCTGTCTTACAGTATAGTTCTTATACTCTTCAAATGGAACCCGTGTGGCTAAAACAGGGCCCCACAGGTTACATATTTACATTAGTACTCTGAAGATGGCTTAGCAATAAAGCCGGCACCAGCGTCATATCCATATTAACTGTTTAAAAAATTAACCTACAGACACAGCCTTAAAGAGGTCACAAAAAATAGATGGTTCTGTCTCCGTCTTTTCACTTTTACCCAAATATTCCTTTTTCCCCTCCTTGACTTCTAAATTAAAATCCCTACTCACTCAGGCGGGAGGCTTACTTAATGCTCTTCCATTTGAGAACAAAATTTCGATAAGCATAAAACACCCGTTTACAGCCAAGAGGAGAAATCTAATAACTTTTTTTTCGATGCATATGGCTAGGTGAATTACAGCACTCATCGGAATTCACTCCCCATAAATTATTATTATTATTATTGAAATAGTTTTACCAGACTACTGAGCTGATTATCAGCTCTCAAAGGGTTGGCCCGAAAGATTTGTTTTTATTTATTTTTTATTAGATTTTCTCAATTAAATTACAATTTTTCTAAAATTTTGCAATTGGATGTTGAAGTTTCTGACAAAATTTCACTGACCGGTTTATTTCCAAAACTTGATGTCCGCTGCTGATTATACTTTGGAAATTCACACAATAAATGTTTAATTGTTATCATTACTTTACATTCTGATATTCAGGAGCAGGATTATGTGGATTATTCATTTAGCAACATTCACTTCGGGGTATGACGTCCCTGCCTAAACGAGTTAGGGTAGAAGAGACTCTTTAGCCTTGGCAGGCAACTCTTCTAGGAGAAAGACACTCCGAAATCAAACCAGCAATTGGAGGGGACCCCTCAGCCTTGGTAGGCAACCCTTCTAGAGCAGGTTACTCTGAATACAAACCCTGTTCTACAGCCTTGGACTGTGCCACAGCCATTGTACCGTGGCCTTACATGGTCTTGGGTTTGAGTTCCCTTGCTTGAGGGTACATTCATGCATTTTTCCTCTTTGTTGGCTCACTTTTTTGTTTTTCGAAAAGTGTGTTGGACAAGCTGATGAGAAAGCAAAAGTTGTTTGGTGGATTATCAGTAAAGCGTCTTCTTCTTTACCTAATCTTTTCCTTCTGAGTTTTTTATAAATTGTAAATCCATCCTGACTGTCCTCGCCCCGTTGTTGTGGCAAACCTGGCGGGTTTCTGGTATGCCTCATAAGGTGTGTCGTGCCGGCTCTACCTTATCGACCAGTTGTTTGCAACGTTTTGTGAATGACATATGGTTAGGTTTATCTATACTTTCAACGTAATTTTTTTTAATTAATTAATATACTGTTGTTGTTGACTGTATTATTACTGTTTATTGATCTGTTGAATTTTATTATGTTGCTGTTGTTATGAGTCTGTTTATTAGTTTTGCTACTAATTTTATATTGTTAATTTTAATTCTTTCAGGAGATATTGAGCTGAACCCTGGGCCTGTTACTCATTACCGTAAGAAAAATTGCAGAGCACTTTACTCAAATATTTGGGACTTAAGGTCAATTCTTCTTGTTCTCCAGAGTTGTGCCCGTAATTATGATTTGATGTTTTTATCCGAGACACTTGTAAGTAGTAACAAGTCAAAGGTTGAGTTTTTAATCCTGGCGTTTGACGGCCCAGATTTTATTTATCGTCGTAACATCCCACATGCGCAAGGTATGGCTGTATACACGAAGTCTGGATAACCTATATATAGTAAGAAAAACTTAGTGTAGTTGCCATGAAATTCTTTGTTTCAAGATTTTCAGTAAGTTCTACAATGTATACGCATCTGCTGTTTACCACAATCCAAATATCAATGACTTCATATGACTGTCTCTTGGAGAGGATTGGTATGGCTCAGTCACAGGATTCAAATGCTTCATTAGTTATCTGTGGAGACTGCAATGCAAAGCGTAGCGAGTGACTTAATTAAAATTCCACTGATCAAGATCGCCAGGCTGCTCTTGAGTTCTTTGTATCCTCTTATTTTGTCCAGCTAATTAAGGAACCCACCCATATTTCTGGTAATAGGTTAGACCTTATATTCACAGATGTTCCAGCTACTGTTAAGTCCAAGGTCTGTGAATATATGGGCACTTCTGATCACTGTGCCAATCTGATGGACAAATCTGCCAATCAGTATATTCCTGATTCCACCACTGGAAAAACGGTCTGGCTGAAATCTAGAGCCAATTGGGATCGCATTATTGAAGCATGCAGGCACTGACCATTTCAGACTTTATATCAGATCCAGATCACAGGTAGAAGATAAATGAAATGCTGATGGCTATTTTAATATGATGTGTGTCCCCAGAAAGGCCATCAAATTCAGGACAAATAACCAGCCATGGTTTGATGATACATGTAGAAGAGCTTACCATTACAAACATACCAAATTCAACACATGGAGACAAAATCATTCACATGAAAATTACACATTTTTGTTGAGTTTTGCCGTGCTGCAAATAGAATTTATCATATACCTGAGAAAAATTACAATAATTCCTTAAAGAGGAAACTTGAAAGAATTACTCAGCCTCATCTGTGGTGGACCAAACTGGCATCATCTATCATTCCTCCACTACTAACAGCTGATGGTAAATTGGTTACTGGACCCAAGAAAAAAGCTGAACTGCTTCAACAAGCATTTGAAGCTAAGAATCAGCTGAGGATATCCCTCTCCCTAAACCTATTCTTACAAAATTTGCATTTTGCTCTTGGTATATTAAAAAATTCTTGATAATTCTGATAGCTGGGGTGGAGAAGATACTGTTTTCTTCCCTTTGTTTTTTAAAGAAGTTTCTAGTCTGTTGTCTGCCAAGATTAGTAGATTCTAAAGATTTTTTGTTGACATAGTACCTTTGCAGATGAGCGCAAGCTTAGCAATACAGTGCCTGTTCCAAAGAATGGCCTATATGCAGACTGCAGTAACTACAGGCCAATTTCTATTCTCCCTGTGTTCTCAAAAGTTGCAGAAAAACTTTTTAAGCCACTATGTAAGTACGTGGAATCTAAAGGATTGTTAGCTGATGGTCAATATACATATCAGAGGCAGTTAGGTACCTACGATGCTCTTTTAGATTTGACATGCCATTTGCAAGAGATCCTTGATAAGGGTACTGAGTGTAGAGTAATTCAAATAGATTTTAGTCCTGCTTTCGATTCAGTAAATAACAAGGTACTTATTTATATACTTCCTCTCATATTTTTTCTAATAATTTACTCACGATATTTATTCATTAATCTCTGTAATATATTAAGTGTTCAATACACATGCAACCTTTTTCATGGTTGTTCTATATTTCATAAAATTTCTTATAATGTTTAAGTTATCTTTTTTCATGTTTTTATTATTGCACAACTCAAGGAAGCATTCATAACATTTACATGTGTTATCATGTATGTTTCTTGCTTTATTTGTTCTTGTTGTACCAATTATTTGGTGATGAAGTAATCTATTCTCTCCTGGCATAATCATTTTTATCTATGGTACGGTTCTTTTATACTTCTTCGGTGTTTCGGATATCTCCTTCCATAGGTTTTACTATTATTTGAGGAGACAAAGCTATATTCTTAGCTCGTTCTTGTATGTTCTTTCTTCATATCTTTTGTCTTTGGTTTAACTGACATTTCTCTAAAAATAGTTGTTTTTTTTCGTTTTGGGTGGTGTTCTCTTCAAAGGCCGCGCTCTATCTTTAATTTCCTGTCCATCAAAACTTTCCTCTGCTACTTCTGCAGAAGTATCTTCCTGTGACCCTGTTTGCATTAATATTCCAAATCCATCTGAAAAAATATTATCCACATCATTTGCACTGTTTCACGAATCTTTACCATTTTAGTTTTTTTCTGTAAAGTATCTATTTCTTCTCGAGATTTATTTTCCTGTGCTTTGTATTCCTATCTGCATGCCGTTTTTTTTTTTATTATTGGTTCCTGTTATTGAAGAATTTGTATGTTTCTTAGACAGATCTTGAATTCCTCTCACTTTCAACTCTATTTTAGCATCTTTTATAGACATCCCAGTTCTTTCTTGTAATATTTTCAACTCTGTGTTGTATATATAATACATACATTCTTTGGACCTTGTATGATGATCTTGCCCACAATTAACACACTTTGGTTCACTACACTTCCATAGCAGGGCATGTCCGTCAATTCCACAATTCGCAAATACAGGATCATTTCAACAATATTTCTTTGTATGCCCATATTTACTACAATTTTGACACTACAGTGGCTATGGGACATATGGTCTTATTCCTCTGTTTTGGCCTATAAAACTGAATTTTGGCTATTTTTAATATTCGCTTATTTCTTTGTTTACTCGGTATGATACATACCTCACAATCTTGGACTTTGGGATATCTCTTTTTAAGAGACTCCAACAGCATACTCTTTTCATTTAGTTAGTCATTGTTTTTAGGAACCACAATAGTACCTTGAATGCTATTCACAGTGTTATGTTTTTTTTTTTTTACGTTTATATTATCTATGATTTTTATAGACATATAGTTCTCAGACTGACTCTTTGTTGTGGCTTCTATAAGCCTTGTATTTTCTTTTATCTGTCTAAACGACATTTCTGCCGTTGAATATCTATTTGACAAATAATTTTCTAATTTTAATTCTGAAATTTTCTGGTCAGCTTCTAAGGTTAGAAACTTTGACCAACTTCCACTCCCAAAGAGGGAGTCGAAGTGAGTCACGGTTGGGTCATGTCAGCATTTACTCTTTTTGGGTGTTTTATATGGTATTAAAGTTTTAATACCACCCGATTTTGATTACTGAGTTACCTTGGGAATAGTCAACTGCCATGCTAGGAGTCGTTGGGAAGTTTGAGTAAGTCGCCATACAACGAATATTATCAATTTCGTCCAGGATGAGGTCCCTCTCTCCATGGAGACCCAACTGGGGGAGGAGCAATACTCTTACCCACAGTGGTAACTGCCCTGGGATCCTCACCTGGATATACACTATAGCCTCAGTGCCTTATGGGTCGTCAGTCCGTGAGATTGGACCCAGCACTTATGGAATGGCTTGACATAAAAAAATTTCCCCTCGTTCGACCACGTCGGGACTCTAGTTCTACGGGTGGAGTGGCATGCCGTCCAACTCCACCCTCCTTCAAAGTTACAAGAGCAGTGGCTTCCGTAATCCAATGCCATGTAAAGGTCATCATCGAACGAGGAAGAAGGGAACGGGAAAGTTAATAGGAGGAGTAAAAAAGTGACAGGTCTCAATGTTCGGTTGAATCCACAGCAGAGAGAGTAGGTGTAAAAGAGCATATACTCTCCCTGCAGTGGATCCCTAAGCACCCCACCTCGTCAGGGGTTGGGATCAGGGGGACTCCTCATAAAAACTGGATAAGACATGATTCAGCCTTGTGCCTTTATACGGGACAAAGGTCAACGTGGGTATTTTAAAGGAAATATAATAAAAATTCATTTACAATAAATTCAAATTCCAGTGGATTTCAAGTTTCATTCTGACACTTCAATTTTGTCATCTTAATATCACGAGGTAAAACAAAAATTTTATTGTTTTGTGCCACATTTTTCATTATATACAAAAGAAAGAATATGTTCATGGATGACTTCCACCAATTAATTTCATATCGCCTGTTCTGAGAATCAGTGTTACAGTAAATATCCAATTTGCAAGCTGATTTAAATGCCGTCTTTGTAGTTAATGGTGTACCATACAGTAAAAAATCACGGCAATACAAGATAGAAACGACAGATACCAAACCTAGGGACGTCAAGCACCATCCCGAAGCTCGGAGTTAAGCACAGCACTTTCTGTCTGCATGGCACTATGCCGACCGGTAGAAAATATAAAACTGGATACTACTTCCAGTAGGTTGTGCGTTGGACACACAAAATTTATGTATGCACAATGTTTTATACAATATACAATTCTGGCATATTTACTTTTGAAGTGGTAAAAATAAGTCGATGAATAATCAAATAACCAAGATATTGTGGCCCACGTTTTCGATAATCCTATAAAATGAAATAAAAATTTTCCCCTTTAGCAAGGTGAAGGTATCTGTGCAGTATGCTCGACATATATATCTTGGAAGTCACCAGCTAAAGCATGAGAGAGAGAGAGAGAGAGAGCGCATCAGCAATCAACATCTTTTAAAGTATCACAGGATCTTCGACTTAATTCTACACCAGAGGAGGACAGACCCAATAATCACCTGCATCCTTGTGCTGTAACAGATTCTACGACCAAGGCCAGTGAAAATCGATTATGTAGTAAAGATGAGAAGAGAGGAGAGAATGGATTAAGGTAGTGGGGTTCCAATAAGGCTCATAAAAGATTATAAGACTTGAAGATATTCCAGTGAGTTAATAGGCAATTAGAGGGTAGCAGGGCTACGAAAGGGGAAGGTCGGATCAGAGACATCAAAGAAATCTAAATCTCGCAGAGGCTCGCCTTCTGACCCCTGAGATTACCCATAAGGATGAACTACTTTGAAATATCCTAACAATTTTGCCACTTGAGAGATATTAATACCAAAACAAATTAAAAGTACCATAACACGTTTTTAAAAGTAATTTGTATTTTTCCTTAGTATGAAAGCCAGAGCTGAAATCGATTGTTGAAACTTCGTACCAAGTAGTTAACTGGTGGTTTACTCATTCACTGGCATCGGGGTCTAAGCAGGTGGTCAACGTGTGAATTTTGTAAAAGGATCTGGTGTGCTCAATTTCACTTCCTATCCTAACAAAATGAAAATATGCCACTGTACTCCGCGTGTGGAACTCCTTGACTGTGCGCTTGTGGATTTTTACGCTAAGGTTCGTTTCTTGTCTCGCATCCAGCCTAGCTTCGCTAGTCACTGGTAACTGCAAGTTGCAAGGGCGGGGGGCAAAGATTGTATGCAACGTTGCAGATTGCGATAAAGGCAAAGAGGTCGCCATTTTTTACGATTTTAAGTGGGGAAATGCTTATCATGAGCCAGTTATAGACTCTAAATGAATGATTTAAGTACTTACCTCAATATTTTTATAGTATCTGACAGCAAAAGGGGCAAATAACTGAGCTGATGGCTCTACTCACAAGGCAGTTGTAAGCAAACACTTTAGGGTAAGTTTAAGAGTATGTATATTTACATTAAATGAACAATCAGAAGATGAAATGAACCAATCGGGCAGATAAGGCCTCAGAGATTAATTATGACTATGAATACTTGAAGGTATAGAGATTAATTATGACTATGAATACTTGAAGGTATATCTGTCGATGTGACGATCCTGATAAGGGCGTCGGGGGGTTCACGAGGGGCAAGGCACAATCAAGGAAGAATTCCAAGTCTAAGGATCTCTCTGTAAACGGAGGGATTTACGAATTAAAGGCCAGTAAGGACACAGTAAAACTGCATAGGACAAGGCGGTGCACGGAGGGTACCAAGGATGCCTTGAACACACGATTTTACGTAACGTAATTACTCACACTGGAATCCTCGTAACACTGCCCTAACAAGGCGAGGTTAATATGGAAATAATGGCACTTAGAAATGAAAATAAGACGTTCAGTAAGAGAATTAAAACAGTGTGACTAAATGAAAAGAACCTTTGCAACAGACCACTTTACCTTATAGAATAGGTGGCTTCAGCGTGGGTAATGGCCGTGGAGGAAGGCTAGAAGGCTTCACTGGTAAGAATGCTATGGCCCCCTACAAGATAGGACCACGTGGTAGAGGCATGGTGCTCTGAAGGAGAAGGGAATGCAAAGGGTGGATGTGACTTGCTTGCATCCAGAGCTGTCTCTAACTTCTCACACCTTCGGTCAGGCCTTTTAAGACCTCGGGTCAGGGATTATGATGCTTTCCTCATGCAGTTGGGGTTAGTGTCGTCCCTCTATGCTCACGCATCATTTGAATCGCGGGTCACCTCATGGTGAGCCCATTCCAGGTGTTCCTACCGGAGCCGCACCTCTCTCTTAATCAGGTTGATTCTGCTTCTGGCCAGAAATTATTCTCCTCACGGCCTCGTGCTCTGAAAAACAAAGGGCTTCCAAACCAGTCACTTGTTCAAAGAGAGAAAGTGGGAGAGATATACAGAGTATTAACAGATTTAAGGAGGGGCCCAAGATTCCTTTTGCTCTTCCTCATCAGGCAGTGCTAAGTAATGCATTGTATTCTTACTTCTGAGTTTTAAATTAAGCTTTTGGTAGCTTGGATGCTTGGGAAGATATAGAAATATATATATATATATATATATATGAATATAATATATACATTATATATATATATATATATATATATATATATATATATATAAATATTATATATATATAATGTCATTTATATATATATATATATATATATGTATATATATATATGTATAATATATGTATATATATGTGTGTGTGAATTACAAACATTAAGCCACAAATGTCATTTAATATCGTAATAAATGATTTGGTACCTAAGTGACGCTTGAACGTAGACTGGAAGTATTGTCGGGTGTTCGAATCACTTAGGTTTAAATCATTTATCATTTATATAATTCCCCTTTGGTGGTATTCCCTTAGTAGGGCGAACTGGATATTAAAAGACATCGGTAACTTAATGTTTGTATATAAAATGTCACGGTATGTGATAAAAATTTTATATATATACAATATATATATATATATATATATATATATATATATATATATATATATATATATATATATATACATATATATATATATATATATATATATATATATATATATCAACAATTAACAATCTGTAATCCTGGTTTACGGTTGACATGGAATATGCTAGTGGGGCATCATTATCCCATTAAAGGATAAAAAAAAATTGGGACAACACTTGACACAAGTTCCCATGCTTCCACACAATATATATACGATTTTTGGTATTGATCTTAGCTGTTTAATGACATTTAATATCCTAGTCATTCACGAGATGAATAGCATGCTACATATTCCACCAAGTCATAAAATCCACTATTCAACTTACGTTTTGTAACTTATAAAGTTATAAATATCCTAAGTAAGATAAAAGCGCACAGAATGGGCAAGCCATAAGACTCCACCATCGAGTCTCTGGTATTACAATCGAAACAATGCTGTGTTTTACTGTTCTTTTGTTCACAAGAGCTATATATGGGATACCTGACTATTATATCGCTGTGAAGGGCTCAACCGAATATAATAGCAGATACAACAGTTAATTTTATCTTTATCCCTTGCGTCGATATGTTTGTCTTTGATCGCAATGCAGTGACTATTAAGTTTTAAAGATTAAACGGTGGTTATTCCTGTCTTGATACTTTAGCATTTACTATTGCTGTTTGTTATAACAGTATTTATGCTTGGTTAGCAATACTTTCCATGGAAAATGCACAAATGGAAAAACAACAGAATATGATGAAATTCCTCTGCATCTTACTCCATGCTTTATCAGAAATATAAAATATGTCAGCAAATAACAATATCATATGATGCGTTAATAGTATGTCCTTCAGTTCACAAAGATGTATTCACTGAAACACAGAAATAATATATTATTCTTCCTTAAAAAGCCAAAATGTATGAAATGCTATCGTACTGAAAAGAACTCACAAAACTTGATTTATGTCCAACCAATTGTGCGGTCATGGATTATATAACTTTTTTTGAGATACTGAATTCACGAATTTCCCCTTTTGTGCATTCGGTTCAGCAGAAACCTGTCTCAGTAAGAGACAGCATTTATAAACTGTAATGGAAACCTGTCTCAGTAAGAGGTACTTTTACTAAACTGTATATATCTACTGTATATATATATATATATATATATATATATATATATATATATATATATATATATATATATATATATATATATATATATAAATACACACATATAATATATATACACATATATAAAATATATAATATATATATATATATATATATATATATATATATATATATATATATATATATATATATATATATATATATATATATATAACACTGAGAGAGAGAGAGAGAGAGAGAGAGAGAGAGAGAGAGAGAGAGAGAGAGAGAGAGAGAGAGAGAGAGAGAGAGATGTACACGGACATACATGCATACTACATATACACTTCTGGTCATAATTTTTCATGTATACAGTATGCATTGAATGTACGTATGCATGTATGTATGCATGTATCTACGTAAGTATGTATGTATGTATGTATGTATGTATGTATGTATGTATATTACATATATATGTATATATATATATAATATATATGTATGTATACATATATACAATTGTGAACAAGTCCACCTGTTACACCTTGGAGAGAGACATCGAAAAATTGTTTACTGTTTTGGGGGGGCTCTTTCTCTGTTAGCACGAGTTCCACCAAGCAGCTCTAGAGTTGTTTTAGTGGGAGGAGTCTTTAAGTATGGTTTGAGTAAGACTCAGACACACACACACACACACAGAGCAAGAGAAAGAGAGAGAGAGAGAAAGACGCTGTTGATGAATCAAAAAGAAACACAACTAGGGACAGAGAAAATTCCACAATGAACAATAGAAAGTGAAGGACTCCCAAACTTGGTGTAGACTTTTAACCATTCCCATATGGTAAAGTTAATTCGTTTGCCAATGATAACAATTTTTATATTCAGAGGGCTCATTTACACATGGTTGGGATTGTATTCCCCCTTGAATATTTCAATAACATTTATTATATGTTATGTTATGGATAAACGTATAATTTTCTACTTGGCTTATATTTTCTAATATTAATTGTAATAAAAGTTTTAACGTCATACAGACAGAAATTTCTTTAGCTATTATCATCATCATTCGTGTGAGGATAACTAAGAGACGGACATCTCTACTGTCAAACTACCCATTCAGTCGTTTACCTGTCCATTTTGGAAATGGCTACTTGGAGAAATGCAGTTTGATGACAATGTATTAGGGTTCTCTTTTTAAAGAATTTTTAAAGAATGCAGGGTAGCAAAATGCCAATTAGATTTTGAACTCCTTTTAGATATCAAATTCACATTTCTAATAAAGAAATGATAATAATCATGACCTGGTGCTAAACCATATGCATAAGTTTGTTTAGGATTTTATTTTTATTTTGTGTGTGTCTGTGCCTACATCCAACCATACCTAAAGACTCCTCTCACTAAAATCAACTCTAGAGCTGCTTGGTGGAACTCGTGCTAACAGAGAAAGAGGCCCCTCCCTTTAGTAAACACTGTTACCATATACCTTTTCGAAGTCTCTCGCCAAGGTGTAAAAGGCGGACTTGTTCACAACAACTGTACATTCAATGAATACTGTATTCATGAAAAATTATGTCCCAAAATGTATTTGTATATATGCATGTGTATATATAAATCTATATATACATAATATTCATATTTTTATGTTCTAATCTGGGGGGAAGTACTTACCACAAGGGATGACTCTGATCTGATGACTCTGATCTGACTAAAATTCCTGGACTAGTAGAACATAAGAAGAAAAGGTAATGAGCTGAGGGCCTTACTAGAAAGGGAAAACTCTTAGGTTAACTAAAATCACATACATTCACAATAACAAAATCAGAAGATGGGGATAATTAAAACAGGTAAATTGGGTCCTGCCGGAGTACAAAATTATGATGGAAAGGTAATAACTGAAGGTGCCGGGAATTCCAATTCAATGGCACTGAGGGTTAGATTGCAGTGGGTTGACCATGGCAATAAAGCACAATCGAAGCAAAGGATTCACATCAAGAAAATTCCATCTGCAATGGAGAATGCATACAATTACTTGGTAGAAATAACATAACTACGGGTTTGAGGGTGCTCTGATGGCTATAAAACACCGTTAAATCACTTACGAACACAAGTTAATAGCAAAGTCAGGTCTATAGGAGAATTGTATTTGGAAAACTGAAAATGATTAGCACAAGGAAAATAACTATGTGACTGATAAACCACAGATTCCTAGCACTTTACCTTATCCCGGAGAGAGAAGTCCTCGTAGATGTACCAACAATGGCAGGGGGTTATTTGGGAAATTGGCACTGGAAAGATACTGGACTGGATAGGCAGCCACATGGGGGGAACAGGTTCTAAAGGAGAGGAAGTCAAGGGGAAGTGTGTGTCGGATCTGCATCCGGGTGTGTCTCTGCCTTCTCCCGGATTAATTTTCCCATTCTCCAAGGTGTCATCCGTTTTCTATCATGAGATGTGTGGCTTTTGGCATGCTGCCTTTGACCTCGTAGATAGCTCTGTTGACCACGTGGTAAGGGCTTTGACCTTGTGGGCTGCTTGTGCGCCATGAGGTCAGTCCAACTTTCACTTCTGCCATCGGACGAAAGGGGATTATCTCCAAGGGCGGCTTAATAGCCTGGAAAAGGGCTTAGCACAGTCACAAGTTCAGGGGAAGGAAAAAAAGGCTGCCAAGGGAATATAACTAGAGATTTAGAGAAGAAGCAATTTTTCCATGACCGACTGTTGGTGTCAGCAGTGAGATAAAATTATTAAGTTCTTTGAAAACAAGTTTCTTGAAAGATGAGTTGACTTGGGAAGGGTATTCCCCGTTGCAATATGTATTTATAATTTATATATATATATATATATATATATATATATATATATATATATATATATATATATATATAATTATATATAAAATACTGTCCATATATTCGTTTCGCGAAAACTTCAATGTAAAGAGGAAAACTCTAATTGTTAACCAACTTAAAACGTGTATACAAAACGAAATTGATGAATACTTCAAAGGTGGATGCACACAACGATATAAATTGCAAGTGTACGGTCAGTGAAATAAATGACAATATGCAAGACCAATAATAACAAAAAATAAAATAACTAAAATATTGACAGTTTCAGGGAAGTTACAATAAAAGCTAACAAATTAAACAATCATCCAATGAAAATACTGAGCAACTTGGAAGAAATGCAAAAAATATACAAAAAAAATTATGAATAGTTTACTGGAGAGCTTATCCATTCATGTCTGTGGTTAAAAGATATGTGGGTACGTTAAGAGCGGAGTCTAAAAATGAAAGGGTGAGGGGGCGTTTGCATTTAAAGCTCTCCTCTATACAATGGAACCTTGGTAGTTTGATTGTTGAGTGTGGGTGACTGATCTTTTATAAGAAGGGACTCATAACACCGATAAGGAATATCTGTTACTATTTTACACTGAGGTTATCTCTTCCTCGTGACCTCACAAAAATGTTCTATTTTCTTATTCTGATGGTATTAATCCAGGGTATCTTTCTTTTTTTATATTTTCACCAGTGGATATTTCATTAATAATTCTGTGGGCTACCATAACACCAATGCCAATTTCTAAATACATGACTGTCAATATTACCAGCCTGTTTGTCCAAGTATCCTCCCATACCCCTTATCTTCTTTAATTTCAATCTCTAGACTTGGGTACTTAGCATGTTCTACTTTGCATTCCTCGTCTCTTATCTGGAATTGTCTATAGGGACCTTTTGCTTCTGTCCACCTTTACTGTATTCTTTTTCGTATTTGTAACCTACTGGTGCATTCAGTATCACAGCCATACAATATGGAGTTTATTAGTTAAATGCCAAAAAACATAAGATTAATTTCGCTTTAACATTTACACCTGCTAAATGACAACTGTACTGCGTGTTTCGTTTACTTGTCTGTCCCGAACTGTCAGACAATGGAATTTCATCTTAATTTCTATTTTCCTTGAGTCCTGTAACACTGGCGTTGTTTTACGACAATATTTTGTTCCTTTGGCATCCAAGTGCGTGGTTACTAGAAGCTCGTTTCTTTACAGATGACGGTCTAACATTTGGTTTTCGCTTTGCTCAACAATTTCTGCTCCTTTCCCTTCCCGTTTCCCCCTTTAAGAAAACACTATATTAACCTTTCAACTGACCGTCATTCAAAGTAGCGCGCGCGCACACACACACGAGAGAGAGAGAGAGAGAGAGAGAGAGAGAGAGAGAGAGAGAGAGAGAGAGAGAGAGAGAGAGAGCATTGTACCAAAGACTGGAAAAACAGTCAAGCGAGGTTAATCCATATACAAGTGTTATGGATAGGTTGAATTAAATAAGGGAACATGACAACCATATGTGTGAGTGTATGTGTGTGTGTATATATATACATATATATGTGTGTATATATATACATATATATGTATATATATATATATACATATATATGTATATATATACATATATATGTATGTATATATATATATATATATATATATATATATATATATATATATATATATATATATATATATATTAACATCACATTCATCTCTGTACATAACAGAAATCATTATTACCGTTCAAACAAAGGACAAACGCATATACAGGTGGTTAGAGAAGAATGAATAAAGCGAAACACTTTTCCCCAAACAAACCTTGTCATGTCAACCTACAACAATCCCGCAGGGGCAACAAACGAGGCTTTAACCAGTTCCCGCGCCTAAGATAAATTGAATATGCTTTCGGGAGAATTGGCTCCAAAGGTCGATGATGATGGCGGCGGCTTTGGGGGCTGGAAGGGAAACGCTCGCGAGAGCGCGTGTCAATCGAGGGTCGTGGTTTATCTCCTGCATCATCATTTCTCCTCTTCACTTCCTCCTTTCCAGAATCCCTGGTGCCTTCCTTTTACCACCGCAACCTCCTCCTCCTCCTCCTCCTCCTCCTCCTCCTCCTCCTCCTCCTCCTCCTCCTCCTCCTCCTCCTCCTCCACCCACTGGCGCTACGCTACAGTTTCTCCCTCCATTCTCTTTACAGAATTCATAAAAACCAAAAAAAAAAAGTTCTGTTCTGTTGATAATAATCAACAAAAACAGGAGCAAATACCATTAAACACAACAAGAGCACATATGCAAAAAGTTTAAGAATTACCTTAAAATATGAGTGAACAACAATTAAGACGAAACACTTCACCAAATTACTTCAGATTAAGTATTTAAAGACTTTGAAAGTTAAACTGAAAAATGCTTAAAAATACTAAATGAGAGATTGTAACCTATTTCCTTCTTTATGGTTACGCAAAATTATTATATAAGTTTTTCGGAAATCATTTATCGATCCATTTTGACAATACGCGGCATTAAGTTATTCAGTTCGTTGGCTATCCAAAGATAGCCAGATACCCAGTATGTTTTTCATAATGGTTAACTGGCTGTTCTTGGAAAGCCATCGAACTGAATAACTTAATGTGTATTGGCAAAATAGATCGATAAATAATTTCCTTAGAGAAGGAAATATGCAACAGTCTCTCATTTAGGATTTTAAGCAGCTTTCGGATTTACTTCCAAAGACTCACTCGAAATATTTAATCTCAAGTAATTTAGCAAACTTATTCGTCTGAAATGCTGTTTCATTCATATTTAAATCAAAGAAGTCCTGCTGATTTAATTGTGTGAGCACTGCATTATTTAACGGGTATCGGGAACTCAATCGAATACAGCCAATAGGTTACAATCTTCCACAGATGTAAGAAATAAATCATAAATCAGAACTGTATAACACTGGCATGTCTTTTTTCTTGGTTGCTCTAGTTTATCCAGGCAGCAAATAATTATCATGTATTCAAATACTGGCCATCTACTGAAACTAATAGTGAATTTTCAATAGATACTCAACAAATGATATCATATTACAAAAAAAGAAAATTAGTTGGCAATACATTTTTATCAAGAGATGAAACAATGTGCACTGAGTTAGAAGTATTGCCATGAAATCCTTCATGGATAAACGCAGACAAACCGTTAGGTTTCTCGAATAAATAGCTGTCAGATCTAACAGAGACCTGCAGAACGGAAAGAGGACTTGATGGTATCCAGAGAAGGAACCAAGTAAAATGCCAAGCTCCTACAAAAACCTGCCCCATTTCGGGTATTTCGTGTAACTCAAGCACAGAACCAATATGGCAACCCCTAACAACACGATTTTTAGAGAAAAGACTCAGCAAAGTATCATGTAAGACAAATACACAACTTCGGGACCAGAGTCTTAAACTGACATCCAACTTACTACCATACCCTGATCAGATCAAGTACTGAATTACTAAAGTATATCCAAGCTGAGTAACATTTAAGAATGAAACTCAATAGTAGCAGACTTCTGAAAAGTTGTATGCAAGTCTTCGACTGCCTAATGAGAGTATCAGTTCTAACCTAACTATGGGAAGCTTACAGGAATACGTAACTATAGCAACAAACAATTACAAGATGAACCTGGGGTCCTCAAGAAATCACAGAATACCACACTCATGCAGGGAAATCTTATGTATGTCATTAGTCACCCAGGAGTGCCTGACTCTTGAAAAGAACCCAAGGTGAATACCATACCAAGGAAATGGCCTTCAATCCTAAAAACGGATACCAAAAGCATAAATCAATATACACATAAACACTCCTAAAATAGTTGCATACTCTTCTGATGGACCCCTACTAGCAAAAAATTTAGGCCAAAGACCAACTAGGACCTATGAGGCCATTCAACACTGAAAGGGAAATTGAGGTTAAAAAGGTTTTAAAGTTTTAACCGGAACAGAACCTCGTAGTTGCCCTATGAAACAACTACTATCCATTGCAGGGACCATGAGTCATCGTTTTTCTCAAATATCTTTCAAACTGATTATTTGACCGAAATGGTACTTTGACACAGTGTACACGACACATCCCGCTAATCCTTGGTAATATAGTGCATTGCCAAATGGTGTTAGTAAAGGCGTTTACTCTTGACTTACATGGTGTTGCCGAGCATCGCCAACCTATGCATTCAAACGTCCTTTATCTCCACCCCATCCCTCCCTCCCCCTTCCCCTCCTCATCCCTCCCTCAACGCACTTTCTTGGCCTCCCCGTCACTGCCCGGCCTTTCCTGTCTATCATATTATATTGAGTAATATTGGATGTTATAAATACGTTGGTTTTTGTAGATTCTGTGTTCATTTAATTATTGTTAATGTATTTTCTCAAGTTATATAAATGGGAGTACGCTAAAGAGCATATGACATTCACCCTAGTCACCTAGTACTGTATAATGTATCTACCATCACGATCTCTTAAATCCTTTACCCCTCGTATCGACTTGTTGACTACGAGCAGGTAAGATACGGTACCCAAAATTAAATCACACAGTTTAACCTACAACCCAGTATATAATTAACACTACTATATAGGGTGGTAAAGGAATTATGAAATTCTCTCTCTCTCTCTCTCTCTCTCTCTCTCTCTCTCTCTCTAACGTGTATTAAGTATTATCATAGGTTGAAAGGTGATGCAAACAGTTGAGAATATCACAGGGACTTTATTCATAGTCTTCGTCACTATCAAGGAACACATCATCCTCGTTATCACTTTCCATGTTGATAATTAAGGGATCTACAGGTTTGTGGATGTTGTCCGTGGACCAGTACTCATCCTCGGAGGCCCTGGACCGTCTCACTGCACCTTCCCCTCTCCTCCCTTGTTACACTAACACGCCAAGGATACTATTAACAGAAAATGTTGGGAAAAATTAACCATTATTATGGTCGTTACGTCAAACCTCACTATCCTTTTCATTATGAACTCTCTAATTATCTGCTAATACTGAAAAATATCATGGAAAACGGTATTTTATTGCATATTGTAAATTACAGAGGTACTGGGGGGGGGGAGATGAGAAAAACAGCGATAGAGGGAGGGAGAGGAAAGGGATGGGGGATAGCAGACATTCGATTGTGTAGATTAGTCCTGCTGACTCATGCGACTTTGCCTTTAAAAGTCAAGAGTAAACGCCTTGACTAACATCATTTGACAATGAACTATACTACCAAAAATTAGTGGGAGGTGTCCTGTACACTGCATCAAAGTACCATTTCGGTCAAATAATTAGTTTGAAAGATATTTGAGAAAAATGATGACTCGCGGTCCCTGACTGGATAGTAGTTACCATGCTCCAGACTCCACATTTCTGTACCATTACTCAGGATACCCAACTGAATACCAAATATATGACGTGGTTTTGCAAAGTGCTATACTCTTTAAAATGAGCTCGTAACCAAGTATCATATCTCTTCAAAAGGGCACTCAAACAGGCGCCAAGCAAAAACGGGGCTATGGAGTTAATCAAGCACCCAGTTACTAATAGAGTTAATTAAAAAGTACCCAGCTCCTTTCATAGATCTCAACTTGAACCAGCTAACTGAAAGGAATAGTGAGATCAACAATGAAATTTCAGTACAATGATTCAGTCATATGTAGGGAATTCTATTTAAGTAACAAGCTTTCTGCATCAGACATCAACATGCCCACGTTTTAAATGTTACAGCAAAAGACACATACATGTGTTAATCTTTTATTGATGTATCTGTTTGAAGAACAGAATCAATCACTTTTCCTGAGATGTCTCTGATAGCCGTGGCCCCTTGTGTTAGCAAATTCCTTCCCCTTTGTCAACTTCTCTCACTGTATCTATCTTAAAACAAAGGCCTACTGAAATGATATACAAAACTAGACTTTATTTGCAAATTTAATGAAAGTAACTCAGCAAAAGCTCAAATGGAGTGATTCACACCCCCTATCAATGGAAAACATAACTAAAAGAAATAATGCTTCACACACAAGCCTATTAACAATTCTATACCAAGCAATACTCGTGAATAACAACCTGGTCATCAAATACAGTTATATAGTCATATTTATTCAAGACCAAAATAAGCAGTCATATAGTATGTAAGAGTAAAACAAAACAATTCCAAATACTTTATAAATATTTAGAATTCCTGTTGAAAGAAACATATCATTACATTAAAACTTGAAATGGTGTTAAAAGCCATGAATATTCAAAACAGAAAAATGCACAATGGAACAGGGCAATGCATAATGGGGAAATTCATCATGTAGACATCGATCAGCCCTCAGCTGCTTCCAAACCAGAACCCACAAACCATAAAAGTCTGGAAAAGATCTAAAGGTCACTGGGCGATCTTACTTACTTTTCTATGGCCGTAAATAATATATCTTCATAGTGGCGGTTTTCTTTAAGCACTACACCAGGCTAAAATCACATATGAGCCACACATGATCGAGGCAGGCTCCCTGTGAGTCACTTTTCCTTTCATAAATATCTCATGGGAGACCGCACATGCACATACCCCACCGGAACCTGGGCACTTCTGGCACATTGGTTCAACGATCTATCATGCTGTTTCCGTGCGCTCGGACCATGATCAACTAACTCTGCCACAACTGAGCAAATTCCCAATGTCAGCATAAATGCACCTGCAGTGAAACGCCACTGACAGGTCATCACATCGTTCTCCACTGTTGTCCAAAGAAAACCAAGACTTAATACATGCTAGGGAGAAGCTTATAATTATGAAAACTAACAAATATTCTCTCTCTTTCTCTCTCAATATCTTGCATTAACCATTTATTACAAAATATCAACATCTAGAGACAATAGCGACACTCCTAGCTGGAAAACCCCTTCTTCAGTAACTAAAAGCATGTGCAGCAAGGGTGAATAAGTAAACGAAATAAAAAGCAAAATTCTACCCCTCCTTAGATGGCTTAAACATCAAAACAAAAATAAATAGGTAAGGAGGCAGCAATCCCTCGTGCACTCTAATGTAACAAATATACACATAAAGCTTTCATTTTAAGTTCACATGATTTAGGCATTACAAGGGCCTCCACAGAACTATTATTATTATTATTATTATTATTATTCAAAACAGAAAAATGCACAATTATTATTATTATTATTATCATTATCAAAACAGTTTAACCAGACCACTAAGCTGACTATCAGCTCTCATGGGGCTGGCCCAAAGGATTAGATCGAAATACCAGGTCTAGGCCAGAGACCAAGCACTGAGAACAAATGCGTCATTCGGCATGGTGATAAATGAATGGAAATTAAATTAAAACCTGTATTAAGCATTTGCTTTTACACTGGAACACAAATACATTTATTCATGTTTCCATACAAACACTAAACAAAAAAGGAATATTAAAATTCAGAATAAGATAAGTAATATTTTTTTTAATTCATTAAACGCCCTAAGGGTTTTCGAATTTTCATTATTTACTTATTTTTATACCTTATCAATTAAATTACAGTTCTTCGTGAATATTAAAATAAAACTCGAATGGTTGAAAATGTAGAAGATTCTGAAAAAATTTCCCTCGTCGATTTACTTGCTAAAATTGGTAATCGCTGTTGGTTATATTTTGGACATTCACACAATACATTTTTGACGGTTATCAACACTATGCACTCTTGAGCATTCGGGATGAGGGCCATGTGGACGGTTCATTAAGTGTCCATGTGTCAAACGAGTATGGCCTGGTCGAGCGGCAGAATTACTTGTGTGCGTCTCTCTCTTTGATATGATGAACTCCATTTTCCAACACAGGGTTTTATCTGTTTCAATTTATTATTTTCAGGTTCCTCATTCCATATATTTTGTCATTTATTTACAACGATGATTGTTTTTATATATCTCATATCGTCACTAATGCTCTTGTCATGTGGACTGCTTCTTTAGCTGCTTTAACAGCCTCTTCGTTTCTTTAATACCTACTTGGGCAGGGATCCAACATATTTCAATATTTTTTCCATTATTATGCAGCTTATGGATTGACAACTTAACCTGTTATACAATGTGCTGTATTTTCCTTTCCTTCCTTTTACACAGGTAAAATGACACGTTTACAAATATTTTGGTACATTCACACAATGCATTTTTAACTGTTAAAACATGATGAAACACTGAGTTATTGGATGAGATATGGAGTTTTCAGTATATTTAATAAAGTATTTTAGTCATATTTATTATTGTACGTAACTATCATTTTGAATATAAAAGTTTAATATAGGGTTTTTTTTGTTTCTATCTAATATTATTCTTCAATTTTCGTTCCATATATTTTGTCATTTATTTTACTGGTATATTGTTTTCACCTATTCATTATCAGTCATATTATTAATTTATATGTTTCACCTTCTTTACGCTTTAACAGCCTCTTGAATAATACCTGATGGGTTGGGCTTGGTCTTCAAGATTTCAAATTTTTTCCATTAATCATGGATTCAAATACAAATTTTTCGGTTTGTAATTAAAGAAACCTTGTGTCGCTAAAAATTACAAAATTATTAAGTGAGGTTTCTTTAACTATTTTTATTGATTGATTATGAAATTTAGTTCTTGAAGACCAAGCCCCGGAACCCATCAGGATTATTCAGCGCCGTAATGAAGGTGAAATATATAAATTAATAATAAGACTGATAATGAATAGGTGAATGATGATATACCATTAAAATTCAGTGTTAAAATACGAACGTAAAAATGAAGAATGATATTAGATAGAACCAACAAAAATTAAGTATATATTAAACTTTTATATTCAAAATGTATAGTTAGTACAATAATAAATATGACTAAAATCTTTATTAAATATATTGAAATCATATCTCATTAAAATAACCAGAATTTTTCAGATAACCCATAAGGTTATCTACCTCATCGTCATCATTTAAAATTTCTAAAATAGTATTCCCAGTTAATAAGTACTTTGCCCTAGGGCGATTAAATTTAGGAAGTACACCAGCATGTGCTCAACGGATAGGTGACTACCATAGTGAGCACAAATTGGGGCATTGGCTCCCTTTAAAATATAGCTATGAGTGAAGCGGGTATGGCCAATCCTAAGCCGTGTTAGGGTGATCTCAAATCTTCTGTTACGATTAAAACCCGAACTCCAAAAATCGATACTTTTTCTGATGTTTCTGTACTTCCTACTTGTGGATAAAATGGGGAAGTCCATCTCTGCTGCCATTTTGTACGAATGTATCGTCTGATAACTGGACGAATATCCAAATGTGGCACCTTATTAGTTAATAAATCACATCCTGTGCCCAGGAATCCAACAAAACTTTACTGATTTGTGGCGAACAGAAAGATAAAAAAGCCATTTCTGAGTCTTTTGAATTAACGGATGGGTAGGATTAAACTTCTTTAGGGCTTCTAAAACACTCCTTGAGTCACTATATATTACTGTAGATTTAAATTTCTTATCAGATGGAAGATTTAAAGCATCAACTATGGCTGTTGCTTCAGCAGTGAATATGGATGAGGAGCCTGATAACTTTTTTATATATAATTCCTCCTCACACACCACTGCACAGCCTACTCCATCTTCCGAATTTGATCCGTCAGTATAGATTTTCCTGTCATTTATATGCCTCTCATCATGCTCCAAAAACTTGTTTCTGACTTCTTCTTCCGGACGGTCTTTCTTCTTTTCTCTTTAATGCAGACATCTATTGCTGGAATAAACCATGGAGGGATAGCAGGATGTTTAACTTGTAGGATCTTTTGCGTTTTTATACTTTCATCCTCCATTTCACCCAGCTGTCTGATATGAAATGGTATTGAAGATCTAGATCCAAAAAGACTTGTCACCACTGTTTTAAGATCTCAAAAGAAGGATTCTCCTTCGAGCTTTTCAGCTGCATAGTGTATCTTAGACCTAGCTCATGCCTCCTTAAGTCCAGTGGTAGCTGATGGGAGTCTACATAAATACTTTCAATGGGTGAAGTTCTAAAAGCTCTAGTGCAGATCCTTAACCACATATTATGCACAACGTCCAATTCCTTAAGTTTAGTCTTTGAAGCAGATGAGTATACTTGGCATCCATAGTCTAACTTAGATAAACATACTGCATTACAAAGCCTTATGTTGTGGCAATTATTGGTGATGAAGTAATCTCTTCCCCCTTGACATAATCACTCTTATCTATGGTACGAATTCTACTCCCTCGGTGTTTCGGATATCTATTTCCATTTCTTTTACTATTATCTGAGGAGATAAAGGTATATTTTTTGCTTGTTTTTAGTTTTCTGTAAAAGAAAACTACCGAGATGCTTTGTCTGTCCGTCGGTACTTTTTCTGTCCGCCTTCAGAGCTTGAAAAAACACTGAGGCTAGAAGGCAGCAAATTGTTATGCTGATCATCCTCCTCTAATCACCAAACATACCAAACTGCAGCCCTCAGCCCTCTAGTCTCAGTATTTTTTAATTTTTTAAGGTTAAAGTTACACATGATCGTGAGTCTGACAACGTTATAGGACATATCACCACCGGGCCGTGGCTGAAGTTTCATGGGCCGCGGCTCATACAACATTTCGTCCAGGATGAGGTCCCTCTCACCAAGGAGGCCCAACTGGGGGAGGAGCAATACTCTTATCGACTGTGGTAACTGACCCAGGATCCTCACCTGGATAATACACCATACGTCCAATGCCTTAAGATTCGTCAGTCCGTCAAAATCGGGCCCAGCACTGAGGGCATGGTTTAACATAAAAATTTCTCCTCGTTCGACCACGTCGGGTACTCTAGTCCTACGGGTGGATCGGCAGGCCGTCCAACTCCACCCTCCTTCAAAGCTATAAGAGCAGTGGTTTCCGTAATTCAATGCTATGCAAAGGTCGTCAACGAAAGAGGAAGAAGGGAAGGGGAAAATTAATAGAAAGAGGAGTAACAGAGTTACAGGTCCCAGAAGAGGGAGTATGGGTAAAAGAGCATACTCTCCCCGTAGTGGATCCTTAGCTAAGCCTCCCACCTCCTCAAGGGGGTGGGATCAGGGGGGCTCCACTGAACTATTAGACTTCCAAAGCACCATGATAACGAAAGGCACTTCGCCCTTATTTCAAGCTGAAATCATGTAATCGCAAAACTTATATGTTCACTTCCAAATAAAACCCAGTTCTCAAAGATATTTAGCCATGTAGAAAAATATATTGCTGAACGGACTGAAAACCCAAATCCCACATTCATGAAAAGAATGGATTCTTAATTTCTGTAAAGGACTTTAGAACGGAATATAAAATTTAGGTCAAAAGCCAACCGCTCCGACCTATCAGGTCATTCAGCGCTGAAACGGCGATTAAGAGTCAGTGGCGTCGCTAGGGGGGGACGGCAGTCAATTGCTTGGTCCCCACTGCCCACCCTCCCCCCTCCCCGCTGAAGTTCCCTTCGTAGCTGAACTCTAACACTCTGGTGGTCAAAAGCAGATATTCTCGTCCTGGCGATCATGTCCTACGACAGTCGAAAGCGACTTTTAACCACAAGTTTCAAAAACGCCACACTACATTGGTGTTGTAGATTATCAGACGATAGCTATAGATCTTCCTCCCACATCAGCTGCGTGTGAAAGAAATTTTTCATCCATGAAGCTAATAAAAAAAACTATCTGCGCAGCACCTCCCTTGCCGCCCTTGGAATTCATATGTCTAGGGCAAAACCTACGGATATGGACAAAATTGTATCAAAATTTGCCAAACGACATTATAATAGAAACATACTTCTTTACTGAAAAGATATATAATTGCGTATATGTTTTACAACTTTAGCGTTATATATTAAACTATTTATATACATGCCATGGGCATGTTTTTGTTTGAAACAAGGAAAAATACTCTTAGTTAACTTACAGTTTTGGCATATTCTTAATCACCTTATGTCTGTCCCTCTTACGTGTATGGCTTGTACTCGTATATAGATGAGAAGCGAATGTTTTTTTCTTTTTTCTTTTTTTAACACAATTGACGCACGTGCTGCTGATGACATTATTTTGATCGGATTTGATCCATTCTAATGGTATTAATATTCTCTATTTGATCCACTTACATGCCATTGGAATGTTTTAGCTGAGAAAGTATTTAAAATATTTTTCGTTTATTTACAGTTGTGCTGCGTATCTAATGACATTATTTTGGTTCTTGTTACCTTTACAACTTATACATGAGTTTGGTTCATAGGTTTTTAACACAAATGACATGTTTGTTCATGATATTTTGATCCAACTTAATGTTATCAACTTATGTATGAAGTGATTGAAACTATAGTTACAGTTATGAATGAGTGCAATGCAATTTGCTCCTGCTGCTTAAGAGTTAATATCCATGGAGAGGAGATGAAGAAGAGGGAATGGGATAGGTTGAAATTTTGAAGAGATTTTGGAGAGTCATAAGTCTTTTGTGTTATTGACAACATGCACTATTTTGATAAATTTACATGACACGGATATTATACTGTAGTTGAAAATTAAACTTGATAATAGAAATTAGGCTATTGTTGAATATAAGGTTGTGAGGAAATTTACATTACAGTATTTGATACGTTTGCAAATAGTAAGACTTGAAAATTAATTGAAAACTGAGCTCTATAATTTCAAATACAGGTTGAGTAATGAATAATACTATAATTTTTCATCATTCACATGCATATACACATCCGAGAATAGTATATTTTACTAATTACAGAATTGGTACATTAGTTTTGTGAATTATCTTTGGCACCCCCCAAAAAATATCTTGGCCCCACCTAAGCCCCCCACTGATGGAATGCCAGCTACGCCACTGTTAAGAGTAAATGTTTTAAAGATGTAACAGGAGGAAACTCTCGCAGTACCACTATGAAACAATTGTTGGGAGAGGATGAAAACTGAGATAAAATATTAATATGAACGGAGATACAGTAAAAGGAATGAAAGGGGTTGCAGCTAGGCGCCGAAGGGACGCTGTACAGAACTTCAAGGACCAAACTCCTGAAGAGGACCAGAATGTAGTGTCAACATGTAGGACGTGACGGAAGACATCCTGTAGGATACAAATGCCAACAAGCATACTCGAACTTAGGCATATCTATTTCTATGGAAACAAATACACAGTCAGTATCTCAGGACAACAAGATTTTACCATTGTTTTTCCTTGCACTACCAAATTGGGCTTTCGTAGTAATTCACCACCAAATTCTGTTTTCTGACTCGGTATATTTACACATGAAAAATAAAATCGCTCACAAAAAATGATGGGCAGAGAGACTACATACGAAAATTAAAGCCGCCTTCCTAGCTACTGGCCTTGAACATAAGGAAAAAACTTTAAAGAAGTTTTTTCCTTCTTTGAAGAAGAAGCATTAGAGTTCAGTCCTCCTTTGTAAAACAGTAATAGTCTACGAAAAAAAGAAGACACTATATATAATCTAACTTTCAACAAAGCATGCCATTTATAACAGATTAAATCGAAACAGATTTAACAAAAAGTCAAATTCACAATAAGTGTAAAGAAACGAATAAAAATGTTAAAACTGACATTATATCTTCAAGATAACGAACGTAACAGGATACATACAGAAATGCTATATAAAAAAGAAAATTAACAACACGAATCCTTTCAAAAAGAATTACAAGGAAAAATTACTTAAATATGTCAACGTCCTGGCATCACATTAACAACTGTCACAGAAGCCGATAACAACTATCAAACCAATGTCAGTTTCATTTTTTTTTTTTTCTTCAATTAAAAATAGGGTTATCCACTATAATAAATTTATGTATACCATGCATGAAAATGCTCCCAACTAATACGATCTACTGCATCATATCTTAAAACCTAATGAACCACAGAATAACATACTAAATCAAAATAAGTAAAAAATTAAAATGCTGACAAACAAACGTACAACAAACCTCGGTAATCAAGGACATCCCCTCCTGCAAAATTAAAAGTGCCATCAGAAATCGCAAGAGGAAGGTAATGCGTCAGATATACTGTTGATAGCCCACATCGCACTCTGGCCATCCTAAAACCCTTGATCTGTACATCAAAGAAAAAAGCACAATAAATAGTTTTCTTACGGAATTAAAGCATTTTGAACAATGACAAAAACGTTCAATTGCGGGAGATCGTTCAAACATATGAGCAGGCGAGATGTTAATGAAGTTCCATAGCACACAAATACACACACAAAATAATTTTCGCATTCTAAAAGCAAGGACTTACAAGATTTGCTTTGATACCTCGGTATCACAAAATATTAAAGTAGTTATACCTCTATTACAATAGTTATACTAAAGGAGACATTTTCTTTGGAGGAGCTTTCGACAAAGAAAACGCTCATCTGTATGATGCTTGCATCAGGAGTAATGGAAATTTTAAAGCTCTTGAATATTACAAATACGTTGATAATGACATTTGATTTAACTGTATTTACGAACAAATATGAAACGCTCATGGAGGATTCAATGTTAAAATACAGACAAAAGAAATAATCAAGAAACTGAATTAATTAGAGTTCTACCAAGCATTAACGGGGACAGTTGTCTAGAATAAAACTGGCAGATTATACCAAGACACGAGCATTACAGGGATGGAACCTCGTAAAGCAAAAGAATTCAGTATGCAAAATACTGTAAAAACCCACCGATAGCAAGAAGCTTTAGACAAAAACCTGTATATTAAAAACGCTGTTAATAATGAACGGGTAAACTGTTTAGCATAAAACAATCTATTACTAGGAATAACCAGAACCAACTGAAAGAATAAAGCAAATGAACATAAAATATTCAACTACCATTCACAGAACATGGGTATTACAAAACAAAGTCCATTGATATTATTATTATTATTATTATTATTATTAAATTATTAAAATAGTTTAACCAGACAACTGAGTTGATTTAACAGCTCTCATAGGGCTGGCCCGAAGGATTAAAAAGAAATGGAGTGCCAGCTCTAGGTCATAGGCCAAGCACTGGGACTAAATGATGAATAAAAATGAAAGTTTCTAAGAATACCCAAAAAACCATATGGTTCTACATTGGAACACACGCACGCATTAAATACATTTACTCATGTTTCCAGCTGCACAATTAAAAAAAAGTAAATATAAAAACAGGATAAGTTAATATTTTTAAAAATCGTATCTTTTTTATTCATTATATTCCCCAAGGATTTTTGTATTTTCATTAATTACCTTTTATATTTTAATTAAATTACAACTCCTCCCGAATATTAAAATTGGAACAATTGAAAGTGTACATTCTCATTAAATTCCACCGACTGATCTATTACCGAAACTTGATAACCGTTGTTGGTTATATTTTGGTCATTCACACAATACATGTTTAACTGTTGTTA
The DNA here is from genome assembly GCF_040412425.1 of Macrobrachium rosenbergii. Taxonomy (NCBI): domain Eukaryota; kingdom Metazoa; phylum Arthropoda; class Malacostraca; order Decapoda; family Palaemonidae; genus Macrobrachium; species Macrobrachium rosenbergii. The sequence continues at coordinate 20,398,422 of NC_089776.1, read as the reverse complement.
TCAATTTGCGTTCTGAGCATTCTGGAGGAGGGCCATGTGGACGGTTCACTAAATGTCCATGTATCAGACGAATATGACCTATTCAGAGACGTGTCAGAATTACTTGCGCATCTCTCTCTCTCTCTCTCTCTCTCTCTCTCTCTCTCTCTCTCTCTCTCTCTCTCTCTCTTTCCATAATAATAATCTACATATCAGAGAAAGTTCAACCAGACCACTGAGCTATCAGCTCTCATAGGGCTGGCCCGAAGGATTTGGATGAAATGACAGGTCTAGGCTAGAAGCCTAGCACTGGGACCAAATAGGTCGCTCGGTGTAGTGATGAATGAATGAAAATGAAATTAAAAGCGGCACAAAGGCATACGCTCTCCTCCTGGAGCACACTCACACAATAAATACATTTATACTCGTTTCCATATATACTCACTAAAAAGGTATATTAAAATTCAAAATAAATTAAGAAAAATTTTAAAATTTAGTTGTTTTAAAATTCATTAGACGTCTAAGGGTATTCGTATTTCTATTATTTACTTTTTCTATTTCATCAATTAAATAACAGCTCCTCATGAACATTAAAACAGGTATTACTGAAAATGTTGAAGATCCCGACAAAATTTCTTTTATTGATCTATTTCCAAAATTTGATAATCGCTGCAGGTTATATTTTGGATATCCACACAATACATGTTTCACAGTTATCAACACTGCAATCTGGGCATTTGGGAGGAAGGCCACATGGACTGTTCATTAAGTGTCAATGTGCCAAACGAGTATGGCCTATTCGAAGACGCGTCAGAATTACTTGTGTGTGTGTCTCTCTGATAAGACGAACTCCATTTTCCAACACTGGATTTTATCTGTTTTAATTTATTATTTTCAGGTTCTTCATTCCATATATTTTGCCATTTACTTACAATGATTGTTTTTATATATCTTATATAGTCACTAATAGGGATGTCTACATTTGTTCTTGTCATGTGGACTGCTTCTTTAGCTGCTTTATCAGCCTCTTCATTTCCTTTAATCCCTACATGGGCAGGGATCCAACATATTTCAATATTTTTTCCATTATCATACAATTTATGGAGTGAAAACTTAATTTGTTGTACTATATTATTTTTCGGTTTGTAACTTTGAATGGCTTCTATAGCTTCTTTCCCGCAGGGGGGTCGTGGCATCAGTGCACCTCACGCGATGCACTGTATAGGCATTACTTAAGGATCTTTGCAGCGTCCCTTCGACCACGAGCTGCATCCCCTTTCATTCCATTTACTGTAACTCCGTTCATATTCTCTTTCTTTCATTTTACTTTCCACCCTCTCCTAAGAATTGTTTCATAATGCAACTGCTAAGTTTTCCTCCTGTTACACCTTTCAAACCTCCTTTACTCTCACTTCTCCTTTCAGCGTTGAATGACCTTATAGGTCCCAGTGCTTGGCCTTTGGCCTAAATCTTATAGTCTTGTCTTATAGAGCTTCTTGAGTCGCTAAAAACCACAAAATTATTAAGTGAGGTTTCTTTAATTATTTTTATGGCTGATGCTATTGCACACAACTCAGCAGAATCAGGTCGAAGTTTGCAGGCTGCTTATTTTTACGGCCTGGGACAAGACTCACAGTAACAGCCTCTTCATCTGGAATGGTGAAGTTGGATTTCACAAGATACTGGGTACGGTGGGCAGAAGTAACAATGAGGTTAGAGGCACCACTAAACTGTGCCTCAGATGGAAATCTCTTCATTGCTTTTTTGCTTGTTAGCAGTTCATCAATAGTCCCAGAAGTCCTTCCTTTTCATTATGTAGGTAGGGAAATGCACTGCCTTATTCTTGCCGCCGATGACGTCGTTGTAATCACGTATCGACTTCATGATGACCCCGCTGTTGGTGATCTCTTTCTCTATAGTACCGAAAGCCCGGTCACAGGCCATGTATGAATGCCCCCTCACTAAGTAGGCCATCTCGATCTGCTGGAAGTACCCCATGTGGATTAGCCTCATGTTGCCAACAAGCAATGCAATGTTTTTGTTTTGACCACTCAGTTGTCTGCAAAAATAAACATCTTCTTGGGTGCACTAGTACACAAAGTTACATACTTGTCGAGGTATCTGCTGAGACAACTTAAAATTTCTGAGGGCCCTCTGCATGCACAATTTTCTGACCACAAGAACATGTGGCTCACATTCGTCTTGAGGTCATGGATGCATAGATTGTATATGCTGAGCTTTCTACGATAGAAAGCCTCACACACACTGGCGTTCTAGGACAAGGCAACACCTGCAAATCCATGCACAGCACGATCGTGTCAGGATCTTCGTCGCAAGCCATGCTGCACATGAAGTTGAAGGCCTCATTTTTCTTGATTTTGTGAGCCTTCAGCTCTTCTTTTAGAGCTTCCAGATTGGGAGTGCTGATGTTCTGGGCATTCTTGATTGACGTCTTCATCTTGCAGCATGTGTTGCAGACATCCTTGCTGATCGGCTCTTTACCGATATTGTAGTTGGTGGTGAAGACTCAGTGATAATATCTGAACCTGACCGTTGGAATCTGAGGATAATAATCCCTCATATGGCTTAAGTACATATTGTACAGTGTCGCTACAGTATATTTGCTTGGGAGATATTGTCGATTGTCCGACTTGGCCCTTGAGTAATGGCTGCGCCGCACAGGCAAACTTTGTATGTTCTTGTGCACATACGCAACAGCTTCAGCAGGTAGATTTTGTCCCCTTGAGCTTTTGCCCCTCTTATCAGGGATAGGAGCACCCATTTCGGTCCTCTTGTTTGAAAGATATTGCACCCTTTTATGGCAGATGGCATAACTTTCAAACCCTTAGCGGCAGACTTGTACTTTTTTGCCATCTTTGTCAGTCACTTTGCTCCCTTCTTTTGTACTTTTTTCCTCTCAATACATCCGATGAGGTAGGCTGTCTGGAGGTTGTAATCCTCAATTCTCCAATATTCCTTGTTTATATTCTTGCAGTGCTCTTGGCCAAGCCCAGTGAAGCATCCATCGGTGCAGGGAGAGCCCAATCCTTTTGCTGGCACTACTCTCTTTGTTATCCTGCTTACATATTCTTCCCCTAAGTTTCTTTTCTTTTTAGCCACACTAGTTTTCCAAGCATCAACACTGACTTTTCTTTTCCTCCCTCTCTCTGCAGAGAAAATGGGTTCTTCATTAACTAACTCCACAACATCACCTTCTTCTTGAGAAGAAGATTGTCCTGGTACTGCTGGGACTTCGATAACTACACTGCTGATACCTCCACTTGCACTGGCTCTCTTTTCTACTTGTGTATGCAGCACACCAATGCACACACCAGGGTCAACAACATCAGATTCCTCATTATCACTGGTCAGAATAATTCACGGGTTGTGCCATCCTCCTCAAACAGATGTTTTAAAACCTGTGTTCGTGACAGTCCTTTAGAGGAATGATGACACCCTTCTGAGTCAGTCACTGTATCTTTGTTGTTTTTCCGGTGTTTTAAAGATAATTTTCTTCCCACTGACCGCTTTTTTCTTTTTAGAATAAAATTTGTTTTTTATGGGTGTCACTGTGATGACATCACCATCACCCTTGCTATCACTTTTGGAATTTTTCTCCATGATCTGAAAAAAAACACTAGTTAACAAAAAGAAAATGAAAAAAGAAACTAAAAATCACTGGGACAAGATCAGGTAACGTGACTTGTGTGATTATCTACTCCATATTTGCGGAGAACGCTCTTATTATTATAATATTAAAACATTTTTTATAAAAATGCATAATAACATTAATAACATAGCTTCTAAAGGGATCTATGTATAATATAAACGTATTATTAGCACAATTAAAACCCTCAAAAAAGCACACAACGATTATCAAAATAAAAACTTTCAAGCCTCACAGTAATCACACTGAGGCCATTAAGACACCTGGTCCTGTTTTGATGTTTTCTCCGTATTTTTGCATTGATTAAGCTTATTCTAAGTCACACAGTAAGCTACAAGTATTCATTCAGCATATTATTACAACCAATACCAATAATATATTTTTATCCCGATGCAAACAGCATAAAACACGAGAGAACTTACGTATCAGCTGATTCTGAGAAGCGTGGCGCAATATAAACAAACATGCTGATTGACTTGGATGCACCAGCAACGAAGTCGCGGATTGGTCGAGCCCAAAGACCCTTATTCACAGGAATTCGGTTCCCACTTCGTTTCGCATACTAAGGGTTTCCACGAGCCGAAGACCCTTATTCACAGGAACTCTGTTCCCACATCGTTTCGCAATACTGAGGATCTCCACGTGGGCTTCCCAATCTCTCGCGCGCGGTTCACCACCCTTTGTTAGATAATGGATTTTCGACCACTTTGGAGTCTACATATGCAAGTACGCTTTTGCTTGAGAAACGTAGGATATTTTTAGAAGACTCTGGAGCAAAAAAAAAAAATTTGCAACTTGGAGCTCTGGGGACACTTTAATGTTGTGAACGCCTTGTTTTGTCTTGGGATACTGCTGCATAACCCACTCCGTATTCTGATCTAGAGCCGTCTGTGTATACTGCATGTCTATGGTGTTCTGGGGGTACATGAATAACGTTTTGATATATATTCTAAGTGTGTGCAAATTCTTATTCTATTCACAGTCCAAGGAGGAGGAAATTTTACTACTGAGGGTAACTATATATTTATATTCAGTGACTCAAACAATCTTTTAGCTCTAACTAGGAAAGCTGGTTGGCTGAGCGATTGATTATGAAATTTAGGTCTTGAAGACCAAGCGCCGGAACCCATCAGGATTATTCAATATATAAATTAATGATATGATTGATAATAATGAGTAAGTGAATGAAAGCATATTAGTAAAATTCAGTGTTTTAAAATATGAACACATAAAATTAAGAATGATATTAGATAAAACCAATAAAAGATAAATGTATATAAAACTTAAATATTTAAAATATATAGATTTAATATATAAAATAAATATGACTAAAATCTTTAATAAATATACTAAAATCATATCTCATTAAAATAACCAGATTCTTTCACATAACTCATAAGGTTATCTACCTCAACGTCATCATTTAAAATTTCTAAAATAGTCTTCCCAGTTAGTAAGTACTTTACCCTAAGGCGATTAGATCTAGGACAGGGCAACATCATTTGCTCAACGGATAGCTGACCACCACAGTAAGCACAAACTGGGGCACTGGCTCTCTCTAAAATATAACTATGGGTGAAGCGGGTGTGGCCAATCCTAGGCCGTGTTAGGATGATCTCGAATCATCTGTTATGATTAAAACCCGAACTCCAAAAATCAATACTGTTTCGAATATTTCTGTACTTCCTATAAATGGATAAAATGGGGGAAGTCTGCCTCTGCTGCAATTTTTTACGAATATATCTTCTGATAACTGGACGCATATTCAAATGTGGCACCTTATTAGTTCAAAAAATCACATCTTGCAGCATATTTGCTTTGCTATCGGCCAACAAAACTTAACTGATTTGTGGTGAACAGAAAGATAAAAAAGCCATTCCTGAGCGTTTTGAATTAAGGGATGGGTAGAGTTAAACTTCTTTAGAGCTTCTAAAACACTCCTTGATTCACTATATATTACTGTGGATTTAAATTTCTTATCAGATGCAAGATTTAAAGCATCAACTATGGCAGTTGTTTCAGCAGTGAATATTGATGAGGAGTCTGGTAACTTTTTTATATATGATTCCCCCTCACACATCACTGCACAGCCTACTCCATCTTCTGATTTTGATCCATCAGTATAGCTCTTCCTGTCATTTATATGCCTCTCATCACGCTCCAAAAACTTGTTTTCTGACTTCCTCTCCCAGACGATCTTTCTTCCCTATCTCTTTAATGCATACATCTTATTGCTGGAATAAACCATGGAGGGATAGTATGATGTTTAACTTGTAGGATCTTCTGCAATTTTATACTTTCATCCTCCAGTTCACCCAGCTGTTTGATTTGAAATGGTGTTGAAGATCTAGATCCAAAAAGACTTGTCACACTTTTTAAGATCTCAAAAGAAGGATTTTCCTTTGAGCTTTTCAGCCGCATGGTGTATCTCAGACCTAGCTCATGCCTCCTTAAGTCCAGTGGTAGCTGATGGGAGTCTACATAAATACTTTCAATGGCTGAAGTTCTAAAAGCTCCAGTGCAGATCCTTAGCCCCATATTATACACAATGTCCAATTCCTTAAGTTCTGTCTTTGAAGCAGATGAGTTTAATTGGCAGCTATAGTATAACTCAGATAAATATACTGCATTATAAAGCCTTAAGAATGACTTCTTAACAGCACCCCAATTAAAATTAGATACTACTTTTAAAGTATTTAGTGAGCTCCTCACTTTCACTTTTCATTAAAGACCATTCCTAAAAATTTTATTTCAGTAGAAAGTTAAAATACTTTCCATTTTAGAATTGGAATGATTTCCTTAGTTCTTCAAACAGCAACAGTTTTTGATCGGAAAATCGAAACTTTAGCCCATTGCTTACTTTGTCGCTGGCCATTTCCATGAAAGTAGATATTGCATCATATCCCAGTACAGAGCCAAATCATCTACAAAGAGGGTGACACTAAGGACACTACCCTGAGGAACTCCCTCTCCTTGTAAGAAAGGTCATGATACATTATTCCCAGCTCTTACCTTAATATATCTTTCTGATAAAAACGAACTTATAAATCTGATAATTTTTCCTTTAATGTCCATCTTATTAAACTTTTTTTATAATACCAAAATGCCATGCGGTGTCATATGCCTTTTCCCAATCAAAGAAAACTCCTATTTTTTGGCTCTATTTAGCAAAATCTTGTATTTGGTTTGAGAGCCTGAGCAAGGGATCTAAAGTAGATCTAGTTAGTTTTCCTAAAGCCAAACTGGAATGGAGAAAGCAATTTATTTTTCCATCAGCTTACAAACACAACTGGTGAGAGCTATTGGTGTGTAGCTGCTGGGTAAAGAAGGATCCTTGTTTGGTTTCTTCATAGGGAGGATTAATGATAATTTCCAGCTCTTAGGAATAACACCCGTTCCCCAGATTTCATTTGTTATATCTAAAAGAAGTTTCTTTGACTTTTCTGGGAGATGTTTCAGCATTTCAAAAAGTATTTTATCTTCACCAGGGGCTGATGGTTCGGTATTCTGCACAGCATCTTTGAGTTCCTGCAGAGTAAGTTTTGCATTATATGGTTCAAAATTGTTTCCACTTAAATCAAGAGAAATCTGGGCATTTCTAATGTCTTGGAATCCTTGAGAATAGTTCTCACTACTCGATATTCGCGAGAAATGTTCTCCTAGTTCTTCTGCAACCCTCTCTGGTTGGGTGATTAGGTCACCATTTACCTTAAGGGTAGGCAGAGGTTCAGGGACAAACTTGCCATTTAGTTTTTTCATTTTCTTCCAAATCGTTTTGGATGGTGTTTATGAGCTAATGACATTGATATAGTACATCCATGACTTTTTTTTTCTTCATTAAAATATTTACTTTGCTTGGCCACATTACGTTGGTAAATAACTTTGGCTTGTACAGTTCCACTCCTCTTAAAACTTTTTATAGCATTTTCTAGTGATCTTTCTCATACTAGTGCAGGTTTTGTTCCACCAAGAAACTGCGGGTCTAGAGGGCTTCCATTTTGTTGTTGGAATAGAGGTAACTGCACTGTTGATGGTAGTGTCATTAAAATAACTATATGCCTCTGAGATGGATGGAAATGATTTTACATTCTTGTCCATGATATCAGAGTCCCTAAATTTCTTTCAGTCTGCCTCATCTACCTTCCATCTGGAAGGTGACTCACATGGCTGATTCTTAACTGATTTTACATGAATTGGGAAGTGGTCACTTCCATTTGGATATTCATTTACTGGCCATTCATAATCAATGTGAACATTAGATGAGCAAATACTCAGATCGATAGCTGAGTAGGTATTGGAGTAGATGTTATGGTAAGTCATGGCCCCATTATTAAGTACAGAGCATTAAAATATCCAAGGAGGAGAAAAGGAGTAGAAAGCTGATTGATCAGTAAATGAATATCATTACAAGTGAAATCCAAATCAGGAGGAAGATAGTTGGAGCAGACTGCAATTTCCTTGTTTAAAATGAAAGTTACTGCTACAGACTGGAGATGAGTATTAATTGATAGCAAGGAGTGTTGCAATGACTTATGTCCAATAATTGTTGCAACTCCCTTAGTTCTATCTCCAATTGGTGGTGGAGAATTATACATGCTGTAATTTAACCCAGGATTACATTATGTACTCCCAAGCTTAGTTTCCTGGAGGCACACAATACCTGGGCTATGGTTATGGAGCAGTACCTTCAGCTCTTCAATTCGAGCCCTAAGACATCCACAGTTCCATTATACTGTAGTACTGACGTGAAAACTACTTTTTGGGCTTGGTGGGAGGCCCCTTGGATGGAGCCTTTTCATTTGCTCTCTTTTGTTTATGAGCATTATCAACAGATGATCTGGAGAGGACTGGTCTTGACAGGTTTGTTGTATTATCTGTTAATTTACTGGTGTCATTTTGTTTCTCTTTCTTGTCAATTTGTTTAAATTCAGGTTGGGGTTCTTGCATCGAGCTTAGTACTTATCTATTAGTAAGTGATGCATGTTTAATTGGATTTGATGGAGGAGAGGATGAGAGGGAATGTCTCCTCCCTTGGTGCTTTGCTCCTCAGTCTCCATTAAGTCAGGCACAGATAGGTGCCGCCTGAGACAAGTCCAAGGTGGTTGGGTTAAGTGCCACCTTATCCTCCTTGGAGGGTTGTGCTCTAGCCTCAGCAGGCTGAGCACCTGACCCAAATGTCTGGGCCACTACCACAGGGGTTGATACACCTGTTGCATTAGAAGCTACTGCCACTGCACTACTAGTGATGGGTAGGGGTAACGCTTTAGAACTTAGGCATAGCTCCTAGGTCGCTGTCCTCATTGATTTTTGCAAAACCAATACTTACATGCTCTGCACTGGATTTATTCAGTGCAGACAGTTCAAATTTGTAAGTTTCACAATTTTTGTTATTGGATTTATGTTCCATTATTGGATTTATGTTCCACTTGAAAATTAACACACTTTGCTTTTCCATTACATTCATCATCATGATGGACACCACAGCAATTTATACAAAGTTGAGGGGATACTTTCTTCTTGTGCCTAACATTAATAAAGAAAAGTCATCTACACTCAGATCTGAGTCGTAAGTCTTGCTCTGGTACTACAGTAAAATTCATACTAAACACAAAAGTATATAATACTGAACATCCTCTAAAAAGTTTCCAAGGGAGAGGATCAAGAAAGACTTGTATCTCTTGTTGGGAACTGACAGGTTCTGATATTTTGAGGGCCAAACTAAGTAAGAGAGACTACAATTCTCATAATTTCTTCATCGATGCTGTTAACAGCAAGGAGCTCGTGTCAGACAACAAAAGGCAAGGATTGCATCCCACTCCAAAGTTCAAACATTGCAGGGGGAGCAAGGGGTATCCGAATTTCCACAGAAGCATAGAAATCTGAAGACCTTCAGGAGAGCAAAGCAGTATCAAACCTCACACACAGGGAGGAGTTAAACATGATTGAGGTAGACTAGAAACTCCACACACTGGTGAATAACAACTACAATTACAAAGATACCCCTTAAAAGACAACAACCAGAGAAAATAAACTTCTTGCCTGGTAAACAACTGCTGCGGGTATTCTGAGAGAACTAGACATCACTCTTACAACTGTACAAGAAAAAGCCTCTCTGTCACAGATGGTAGATAGTCTCCAGTGCAGGCACCTGCATAGACTGATAATACCATAGTGACTTTGGCTGACATACCACTCAGCTTGCAGCCAATGAAGAGCCACCAGGTCCTCCTGAGACCAGCTTGATCAACACTATGCTCATCACCCAACACATTAGGCAGAAAAGCATAAAGACTGAGGTTGTCTCAAGGGTGTTGGAAGGCATCTTACATCACTGCCCAAGAGTCCAATATTGGCAAACATTGTTGATCATCCAACAGATCAGGAAGAAAAGCATAAACACTGAGGCAGCTTCTATCACCCTACCATGAGAGGTCCTCCCTCAATTCCATGATTAACAAACTTAAATGTGTTCGAAGATTAGCAGCATGGGACAAGCCTTGCTTTTGCCATCACTGAAGCAAATGTATGTAGAGATGTTCATAAGGTACAAATTTCTCCATAGACCAAGGAGGACTTACCAAAGCTGGGAGGGCTGTCCTTGACAGGACAAGAACTATTCTCAAACTTTCCTCTCCAAGTTTGTTGAGTTGAGCATCTGAAGGATGGACTCTTGCCAGAACCATATTGAGCAACACTCAGGTGCTTTGTCCAGTATGTTGGTAGGAAACCAGACTCCTCCCAATTTATCACAATTCCCTGATCACAAAAAGTATAAGATGACCCTGATCCTCTAGCAGCTGTGCTTACAAGGACTCTTGGGTTAGCCAATCATCAAGATACAGTAAACAATACAGAAAGTGAATGGGCCCATAACAACTGCAGTGAGAAAACTATCATGAGCAACTGTTAGACAATCAACATGACGTAGCAAAGCACTTGAACTGATAAACGTCGCATCACAGACAATGCAGAAGTACTTCCAAGGTGGATGGGTATTTAAAAATGGGCATCTTTCAAATCTCAAAAGATGAAGCTGCCCTCTCTGACTGAGACCCAAATGGGTATGCAGTTTTCACCTTAAACAGAATCTGACAAATGAACTCCTTCAAGTGAGAGAGATCGAAAACTAGCCTCCAGCCTCCTGTTGCCTTCTCCCCTACGAAGAAGCAACTGTAAATACCATGAAAGTAGTCATCTACAACCTCCAGCATGTGTCCCTTGCCAGCATCATCTGCACCTCTATCACCTCAATGTTAGATTTTGAGAGGCCTTTACAGTAGGCTGGAAACAGGAGAGGGCAACAATCCTTGAAGGGATGTAGCCATTCCAAAGAATGCTCATAACCCAGGGTTCTACCCCAGTGCTGCCATGTTGCCCAATAGCTGGGCAGGCAAGCTAAACTTGTGGCAGCACGAGAGGAGGAATGCCAACCTCAGTGACATTTCTTCTTTCCTTTCCCTTCCTTCCCTGGGGGCGAGGGAAGGGAAGGTTGAAAGGGCTGGGAAGACTCATGACCTCTTCCAAATGAACACTTCATAAGGCAACACTGCATGATGACTGGGAATTGGAAGTCATATTTAGTTACCTAAAAAAGTGACCTGACAGAACAAGGTAATGTTGACATTGTAATGAAAATATTCAGTATGGCTGCAATAGGCCAGAAAAATAAACTGATAAAACACTTAACAGATGAACAAGCCAGTTTTAGAGAAGGCAGGTGCTGCACAGGTCATGAATTTGTTTAAAAATCCTATTCTGATGGCTTTTACTAATTACATAAAGGCATTTGACAGCACCAACACACCAATATTTTTAGAAGATCTTGTGTCAGTAGGTTATTCCTGTTAAATATGTACAGCTAATTCAAATTATTCGTGGGTGAAACAGATGAAAAATCAATCTTCTGAAAGCTTTATTCTCACGTCTACATCATTGCTATGCCATGATTTATGTCCCTACATATATACAGATCATAATGAACAAAGTGAATTTTAAGTGGCATCAATAGCAAAAAAAAAAAACTGCTTTATTTTCCATAAATCTTCACCTATCTTCCTGCCTCCCTTCTGTGAGTTCTCAGCCACGTAGATCTGGCTCTTCCAATTCTTCTGGTGTAACATGATCCCAGCTAACACTGCCACATACAATTCCCCCAGGGGTTGTGTGAAGGGCTTGTCCAAGCCATCTCCTTTTACTCTTTATCCTATATGCATATGGAACTTCCGTAATTTTCCTGCTACTGGACTTCTATCAATCTTCTGAAAGCTTTATTCTCACGTCTACATCATTGCTATGCCATGATTTATGTCCCTACATATATACAGATCATAATGAACAAATGTATAATCTTGCTTTTGTATGCAGTTTCATTCTGTTTTAAAAATCTATTCGACCTGACCATTATTTGATTTGAAAGGTGCAACTTGATTAATAATTTCTCCATCTACCTGTTTCTATCCCCATTACATCTATTTTCCTTAGTTTTATTTTGAGTCTCATCTCTCTAGCTATATGATGCACTCTATTATGCAAACCTTGTATCCTTGTGGCGTTCAGTTCAATAAAGCAGAATCATCTGAATATCCTAAGTCAAGTATAGCAATGTCCTATCAAATCTCCAATCTAAACCTTTTCTTCCATCTCTGACCACTTTTTTCATAATAACATCCATGATATGGGTTAATAGCATGGATGAAATAATATTCCTTTGTAGCACCCCACTACTACTATAAAATCACTTAAGGTGTCATCAGCATTAACAGTGCATCTACTTCATTCATGGATATTGACTGATTTATAGTTACTAAAATTGGTGTCGGAACATCTAGGTTATTGACGCCGTAATAAAATTAAATAGGAAACTAAAAAAAAATTTGAAAGGAGTTTCACATAAGAAATATAGAAAGTATATGATCATACCTATACATACATATATACTATAAATACAAACACATATACGGCATATGTATAAAAATTAAAATCTATTGAGGAGGCCTGGCCCCCTACCCAAGATGCATATGCTCTATATGACAATCCTCACCGAGAATCGTTGTAAAAATAAAATGAAAATCTCTGTCACGTCTCCAAGAGAGGAACCCATGTCTTAGATCCCCAAAACTGGGACACTTGACGAGCAAATGTCTCATAGTGAAGAGCAAAATACAATCCTCGCAAAATGGATGGTTTTCACCTGAGATCAAGAACTCACGAGTGAGTCTTGTATGTCCAATCCTTAGCCTGCACAACATCGCTTCTAGCTTCCTTGGCATATAGGGATATGACCAAGGAGATATTGATAACGTAATACTACCGCATTTTTTCCCAATATTTTCCCAAAGGGACTACCAAAGGTAGTAGACATCTCCTGGGTTCTGGAGAGATGACTGATGGCTTGGCAAGTTGATCAGCTTGCTCGTTCCCATGAACCCCAAAATGGGAAGACATTGTAACTAAGACAAGAGCCATTGTATATTGCTTAAAGGATACTGGCTTATTCATGTTTTATATATATTAATGTATATATATAAATACACACCTATAAATATAAAATTTCTACCTATAATTTGACCATTATTGTATTTTTTATAGTGTATGCGAATCCAGCATACAGACAAACACACAAAGTATATATATATATATATATATATATATATATATATATATATATATATATATATATATATATATATATATAAATGTCTTTACTGTAATATATATATATATATATATATATATATATATATATATATATATATATATATATATATATATATATATATATATATATATATATATATATATATATATATATATATATATATATATATATACATATATATATATATATATATATACAGACACTACCCTACTTACGAACATTCAAGTTACAAAACTCAGAGATACAAACATTTAGAAATAACCTCAAATTTTGTTCTTCGTGCCTAGCCTATTCTGCACAGTTACAATTAATAATGCACTATACTCTATAAAACACAGTACTTCATGTTCAGTGTACAGGATGTATATGTTTTAGGATGAAAAAGTGTACAGTACTGTATTCACTTTATATAATACTGCACTTAAATAGGCATGAAGACCAACTTATGAACAATACAAGATACAACCGGCCGTTCAGAACATAACTCGTTCGTAAGAAGGGTAGCGTCCCTGAATTCTGTAGTGTCTTTGTGTTTGTGTATATATATATATATATATATATATATATATATATATATATATATATATATATATATATATATGTTTATTTGTGTGAGAATTTGTTAGATTTGCATAAACCCTAAAAAAATGTAGAAATGAAGAAGTTATAATATAGGTACAAATTTTACTACATAACAGTATGTGCATATACTATATATATATATATATATATATATATATATATATATATATATATATATATATATATATATATACAAATGTATATATATGCATATTTATATTTATAAATGTACAGACATATATATATAAATTAAAATTACATGTATATATATATATATTTATTATATATATCATATACATATGTGTGTATATCTATATATAAATTTATATATATATATATATATATATATATATATATATACATATGTAATATATTATTATTATTATTATTATTATTATTATTATTATTATTATTATTATTATTATTCAGATGATGAAACCTATTCATATGGAACAAGCCCACAGGGGCCACTGACTTGAAATTCAATCTTCCAAAGAATATGGTGTTCATTAGGAAGTAAGACGAGGTAAAGGGAAATACAGAAAGAAGAGACCCCACTTATTAAAAATTAAAAAATAAATAAATTAATAAATTAACATACAGACTGCAAGGAGAATGGTATTAGGGTAGTAATGTGTTGCTCCTTCGCTTAAACTTCTGTAGTTCCAATTGCATGACTTCCTCTGGGAGGCTTTTCCATAGTCCAACGGCGCGAGGAATAAAGGACCTCTGGAACTGAGAAGTTCGACAGCGAGGCACATTTACTGTACAGTATATTGGTTCTGCTGTTCAAGCGAATCTGGTTGCTCTCGGCAGATAAAGGGGATCAGGGATCAAAAGTGAATGTGAAAGATCTCTGTTGAAATACAACTTATGAAAAAGTGACAAACAAGAGACCATCCGTCGATGGTCCAAGTCGTAACTACTACTATTAGGAAACAGAAGCCTACCACACGAACCACTCTATCTAAAAGAGATAAATCTCTGGCAGAAGCAGACATCCATACCGGAGAACAGTATTCTAGTAAAGGGAGTACAAATGACCTCAAACAGGTTGCTCTCTAATTTTATCACTGCTATAAATATATGAGTTACAAATATATGAGGCCTTTCGTGCGACATTTGCTGAAACTTTCATTAGATGTTTCTCAAAAGTTAGATGTGAGTCAAAGGTTACACCTAGAATAGTTAAAGCCTCAGACTCGTTCAGCAAAGTTCCATCCACCTGAAGGGGAGGATGGGATAGGAAAATATACGAGATCTGTTAATCAATAGTGTTTTCGTTTTACTGGAGTTCAACCTCATACCCCACCGACTACACCATTCCTTGATCCGGTCCATGTCCCGATTGAGGCTGAGGGCAGCTTCATTTCTCAAAAGCGGAGACTTTACTAGACCCACAAGTGTTGCACCGTCGGCATACTGAACAATCTTGTTATCCAGGCAACAACCATGTCACCTGTATACACTAAAAATAACAGTGGACCAAGAAGACTGTCCTGTGGAACTCCAGACACAATAGGTCTTGGTTCACTAAGGATCCCGTCCACAGCAACTCGCTGCTGCCTACACGTAAGGAAATTTTGAAATAATCCTAAAACATATCCACCCACTCCAAGATTCATAAGTTTATAAATAAGTCCCTTGTGACTTACTAAATCGAAAGCAGCACTCACGTCAATCTGAATCACTCTGCACTCAAAACCCTCATCAAGGTTCCTTTACAAATGGCATGTCAAGTCTAAAAGAGCATCGCAGGTACCTAGCTGCTTCCTATATGCATACTGACTATCAGTTAACAATCCTTTAGTAGTTACTGCAGTCTGCAGATATGCCACTCTTTGGAACAGGTACTGTATTACTAAGCTTGCATTCATCCACAAATATACTACGTTGACATAAAAATCTATAGAATCTACTAAACTTGGGGGACAACACGCTAGCAACTTTTTTAAAAGAAAAAGGGAAGAATACATCAAGGTCTTCTCCACGCCAGCTATCAAGATTATCTAGAATTTTCTTAAAATCCCTGAGAGAAATGCAAATTTTGTAAGAAGAGGTTCAGGACGACAAGTATCAGGGAGAGGGGCATATACACACTTTGTAAAAGTCGAGACGGCACGTTTAGAGCTCTACATATCCATCCCGCATGTTATAATATGCATAATTGTATAGATACTTAACATACATAAGATTTATTGTGAAAAACAATGAAGACAAAATTCTCCTTGCGATGGCCGGGAATCGAACCCGGGTCAACTGCTTGGAAGGCAGCTATGCTAACCACTATACCACCATCGCATAGGTGATGTTGCCACACTGAATTGATGGAAAGAAAATTTTCGTAAAAGGCAATATCCCAAAAGGTTCTTTGCTAAAGTAATTCCACTTCCTTGTGTGTGTTAACATAACTAATTGCCTAAATATGTTTGTAATATCCGACCAGTATATAACGTAATAAATTTTACCTCACCAAGAATACAACTTTTGCTGATATTAACCTACTAAATTATTGACCATGAAACTTTATACATACACGCATGTACAGTTTGTATGTATGTATGTATGTATGTATGTATGTATGTATGTATGTATGTATATATATATATATATATATATATATATATATATATATATATATATATATATAGAGAGAGAGAGAGAGAGAGAGAGAGAGAGAGAGAGAGAGAGAGAGAGAGAGAGAGACTCTCCATACAGTATCAGCATGTGAAATCTACAAGATACGGTTTAATTTGTTATGGTCTTTACAATAATAAGTTGTTATATCGTAAACATCAACTTAGCAGCCAACGCTCTTTCACGTTCATGTTAGACTCTACCAAAATCACGAAGTACCTTGTCATATTTAAACTGAGTTGTTTACAAGAGATATGGTTATCGCAATCCACTGCTGCCAAGAATTTTATCCATCAAAACTATTCTCTCAAACATTTCAACGTTATGTACAAACTGACTCTGTCTTGAAGCAGAAAACTAACATGACAACTTCCATTTCTTTAAACAAAAACCATCTTCAAGAGCGAGTCATTTTTATCCACATGTAACACTGTTATCCAGCACCTATTCACCACCGGATAGCCTTCGTTTTAGGACACCCTACACCCGTTGATGTGTTCATATATGGCCAAATAAAACTAATTAATAATATCCAAGTCAGGATTTTATCAAATCAGCAGTGTGCACTTCGTATGCATTACAGGTAATCGCTTTAAGAGCATATGGAGCGCTGCTTTTGATGTGCAAACAAAATGAATTAATCTATCTTTCCACTTGCTTTATATATATGCGTGTGTGTGTGCATGGGGTACGACTCCATCCCCTCTCACCTGTCAAGTGTGAATATCTGGTTTCGAACCATTTGTAATTTCACAATGTATCAGTCCTCTCAAACACGATTTAAAAATAAAGACGAAACGGGTGAGGATTTACATCCAGCGTTTTTATTTCTGTAAATTGTGGAAAATCACGCGTCAGAGTGATTTATATATATATACATATTATATATATATATATATATATATATATATATATATATATATATATATATTATGAAACGAAAAACGAGAGAATCACAAAGCACGTCTTTTTCCTCATTTAGGACGAAAGAGGATCTGTAGAACTTACTGTACATTACACTCTACGTAACTATTTAATAATCACAATATAAATATCGATATTATATATATATATATATATATAGAGAGAGAGAGAGAGAGAGAGAGAGAGAGAGAGAGAGAGAGAGAGAGAGAGAGAGAGAGAGAGAGAGAGCTCAAAATAAATAATTCTGCATAACTCCAATCATTTTCATTCTCATCTTCAGCGGCCTGTTGGTCTAGGGGTATGATTCCTGCTTTGGGTGCAGGAGGTCCCGGGTTCAAATCCCGGACAGGCCCGATATCTTTTTGGCAGAGAAAGAAGTCTATTCACAGAGGTTGGTATCATTGGTACCAGACTCCTTCACGAAAAAAAATAAACCATTTAATAGTCTACAATTTAACCTTCCGTAGGGAGTAAAGCTTTGACATTACCATCCCTATCGTACATCTATATCTCTTGGGCTTCAGCAAACTGAACACAGCTCAATATAACATCATGCAAAATGAACCCATCTCAACATAATAATCAAGTATTTATTAATCTGGCCTTCCTCCTCGGGAAGCAATTTTTAAATTCTACAGGGTATTCAGCATCAGTGAAACAAGATCTATGGGATGGAAATATATCATTTCCCTCCTTTCCTCCAAATAAATTTCAGATGAACTTGGCCCGTTACTGATAACTCATAACTCACGAAACGAATCCACCAAGACAACAATACAGGTATTCTCCATCTCCTTTCAGCGCCATACACCAAGAAGGTTTTATTATTATCAAAATAGTTAAATCAGACCACTCCACTGAGCTGAATATTAGCTCTCATAGGGCTGGCCAGAATGATTGAAATGGAATGGAATGTGGTTCGATGAATGAAAATCAAATAAAAAAATTTATATATATAAGTTATATACAAAGCTTCACTTACACTGGCAGTCACGCATGCAATAAATACATTTATACGTTTATTGCATGTATAAAAGAACGTTCACAAAGATAAAAATCAGGAAAATTCGGTATGATTTTAAAAATTTGTATCTTTTAAGAAGTTCATAAGAAATCCGTGGAATTTGTATATTTTCATGATTTATTTTTAATTTTTATATCTGATCGATTAAACCACAATTCTTCAACAAAATTTCAAACTGGGCTAACTGAAAGCGTTGAAGACCCTGATAAAATTTCACCAATAGATTTATTTCCAAAACTTGATGCCGTTGCCGCTTCCTACTTTCGATAATAACATGACAATTGTTGAATGTTACCATTACTTTACACTCAGAGCATTCAGGAGCAGGGCCAAATAGATTATTCATTAGGTGTCCACGTGTTAGACGAGAATGGCCTATTCGGAGACGTGTCAGGATTACTTGCGTCTCTCTTTTTGGTTTGATGAACTCCATTTTCCGACACTAGGTTTTATCTGCTTTAATTTGTTATTTTCCCAATCGTCTTCCCATATATTTTGCCATTTATTTATAACACTTGTTTTCACATATGTCATAAAGCCACTAATAGGGAATTTTCATTAGTTCTTACCACATGGCCTGCTTCTCTCTGCTTTATCAGCCTCTTCGTTTCCTTTAATCCCTACAATGGCAGGGATCCAACATATTTCAATAATTTTTCCATTAATAGCCTATACAATTTGTGGAGTTCAAATGTAATCCTCTTCCATATCATTTTTTGACTAGTAACTTTAAATGCCTTCTATAGAGCTTCTTGAGTCGCTAAAAATCACAAGTTTATTGAATGTTACTTCCTTTATAATTTTGATGGCTGATGTGATTGCGTACGACTTTGCTGTGAAGACTGTGGCACAGTCAGGTAGAGAGAACTGATGTGTTTTGTTTTGAGATATTGCTGCATATCCTACTGCATACTGTGATTTAAACATATCTGTGTATATTGCGTAATGTGGACCTTTTCGTCTTATATGACCTACTGAACGTTGTCTATAGTGTTCTAAGTTATATAAGTAACCTTTTCATAAATATTTTAAGTGCGTGCAAGTTTTCATTTTAGTCGCAGTCCAATGGGGTAGTAATTTTACTTGTATATTTATATTCAGTGACTCAATCTTTTAGCTCTAATTGGGAAAGGTGGTGAATGACTGTTTATAAATATATCTCTTAAATCAAACAGTTTTGTTGGTGAATCACTTATCTTGATTCTCTTTTCATTGTTATGAATTCTCTATGGAGGGACAGTGGCAGCTCGCTACATTCAAGTCGGAAATGGGCGATTAGCGCCAACAGAGGCGAATATAGAAACTATAAGGAATATGGCCTACCCACAAACCAAACGGGATGCCTAACGCTTCACTGGGATGGTGCAGTGCTTCTGAAGATTTATTCCAAACTTCGCGGATGCTGCTGCCCCCATCACAAACCTCTTCCAGGGAAATCATCCCTTCAGGTGCATGGAAGAGTGCAAAAGGGCATATGATAACTTGAAGGCCGTCTTAATCACCAGGCCAGTAACTACGCACCCGACTACGAACGGCCCTTTTGCCTAGCAGTACAGTAAATGCCAGCGACGTCGGCATCAGAGCAGTAATGTTCCAGGAGAAAGAGGGAGTTAGGCACCCAGTGGCATATTACGCCAGGCAAATTGAAATCTGCAGAAACCTGCTTTAGTACCATCAAAAAGGAACTGCTAGGAATGGTACTGGCAATGAAACACTTTGAGTCATATCACGCCGACCACGCCTTCCCACTAACGGTGCATATTGATCATAACC
>NC_089776.1:20330678-20373178 GCF_040412425.1 Macrobrachium rosenbergii | reverse complement strand
CTGACCTACAGTAACAGGTAAGCACTGTCGTTACGTCATTTCTGGTAACAGAATATTTGGTGGCAACTTGATATGGACCACTATGCCTTGAAAAGAGACGGGTGGTGTGGGTTTCAGGTTATGTAGGGCATGTTCCAATAGTCTGTGAAGAGGTAGGATGGTAGCTTTGATTGCTGACTGAGGCAGTTTCAATTGCCTTGGAATGGAGGCGCGGCAGCATAAGGCAGTTGTTAGTGCCTTGGTGTGAGAAGAGGGTGCATCTGTGATTGAAATAAAATTGAATGTGTAGTGCTTCTTTTCAGATTGGGAAGTGTTTCTAAGTACTTGTACAGCATAGATTTTTAGGAAGACTGTGGGGGGATATTTTGGGCAAGTGTTCTTTTTGTGTTGGTTATATAGTGGGATTAGGGGGAACAAACTTATTTATGCATTCGTTTTGATGATGGAAGCATTTACGCACTGCTATAGTAACAGGGGGCAGCGACAGGCTGGCATCATCAGTGGGTGTTACCGTAGTTATCCGCTGTGTTCCCACATTTTCTACAAGGCAGTTTTCTTTGTGTTAGGGGTTAAGTGTTTCTCTGGCTTCCTTTTGGTGCTTAGAAATTTTTTTATGGATCGCATCTGTGGTTAGGGACTTCATTGTTTGCATTGGGCATTTAAAATGTGTTTATTTGTGTTAATGGTTCGCATTTGCATTAGTGGTGGGGTTTGCTGAATTTTTTTTTTTTTTATGAAGTTGAGATCTGGACATGCTTTTGGAACTTGGAGAGTTATCCGTTCCAATAACATGGCAGAGAAAGATAACGATAAGGTTACAATGTTGCACAAGTTTACATCCATGAATGCGGGTTAAATGGCATTTCCGGGCTAGTTGGCGTTATTTCCAGTTCCTCTTGAAATTTTTATAGAGGGTGACGAATTTCTTGAGTCATCAAGAAAATATGAGATGGGAGTAAAAGCTTTTAATGAAGCAAAGGTTTCTAGTTTAGATAAAAGAGGAGATATCGAGAGGCGTTGCCAGAGTCATCACTTTTTGAAGTGTAGGACTTAGGACAATCTTAAGGATTTTTTGAGAGCAGCAAATGGAACAGCTGGAGCTGGCGACATAGTTCGAGATCTCAGAGCTCTTTTCAAGGTCCACAAAGGCTGATTCGCTGGTTATGTTTAGTGCCAGATGCTTTGATGCTATGAGGGATTTCTTGAAGAAGTTGAGGAATTCTGGCTGGGTAAATGGAGGCACTATTACAACAGAGGATCTTGTGAGATTGTGCAGTGTGCATGGATCTGAATGATGTCCCCTGATGCTGTGTAAATAGTTTTGACAAAGGAAACAGAGGGGTGGGACAAGAATTTACTGTTCTCCTAGGTTTTATGTACTTGTCAGAAATGTTCTCGGTGAATAGCTCCTTTATAGATGGGATGCTGAAAGCTTTCGGGGCTATTCCGAAGCATCAGGCACAGAATAACTGACTCCACAATGATGAGATTATGTGCCAAGACAAAAACTTCTGTGGGTTCAGGATCTCAAGGACGTTGTTACAATTGTAATAGGCAGGGCCATACCAAGAAGTTTTGTAGAGTGAAATATTGTAGCACTTGTAAGTCAGCAAATCATGGTTGGCAGTTTTGCCCAATTCTTAAACAGACTGTGTCTAGAAGCACACCTCGGAGTGCTGGTCTCGCAGGTACGATAACTCCTCGAGGGGGTTTTCTGGAAACCTCTAGGGGCTGGTGAAATTTTTGGTGGACCAAGCAACAGAGTGGGAAGAGATAAAAGGGGTTGTTCCTTGTCATTGAGGTCTTCTAGGGGAACACTCAGGGTCAAAGCTGGTAGTAAGTGAATCTGTGCATCGGATAAATGTAAGGGTTTTTATAGATACAGGTGCCTCTATTAATCTGATGAATTACGAGTTGTTCCGATCGATGTTTTCTGATCAATCTTTGAGGCCTGCTAAAGAGACAGTATGTGACATCAAGCAAATAGGTTGCGGGTTTTGGGATATGTAGATGTAGACTTGTTTCTAAGGGGAAGAGCTTTTACAGAACCATTTTTGGTTATATGCAGGGTGCTTTGGGGAATACTTTGTTACCGGATCATCCAGCATGTCAGAGATGGAAAATCTCAGTTCATGCAGGGGTATGTGGTATAACTGTGGGAGTACCTGGGGCGTTTGTGCCTTATGAGGAGACAGATGTGAGTGTGGTGGATGATGATGGATCGGGTGTACATGAGGAGCTGTGGGTGGATGCTGAACATGTGTCGGTGAGTAAGAAGTGTTATAAGGGGGTTTTGTCGGATGATGAGGTCCTTGGTCCTGGTATGACTGCGATGATGAAAGTTCAAGTGAAAGGAGTACATAAATCCAGACAGGGTGTGTGTGTGTGTGTGTGGATGAGTGTGGGCGAAGCTGAAGGGAGTGTTGTGTACAGGTTTCGTAAGCAATGTATCGAGTTCAGGGGATACTTGGGTGGAACTGCTAAACTGTAATGATTCAGTTCGCAATTACCAGAAGGGTACTTATGCAATCGACTTTGTTGACTGGGTCAATGAAGATAATTTAAAGGTTATTGTCGGGGATTTCTGTAGTTCTTCAGAAGCAGACTTACAGGCTAGAAGGCAGTTTTTAGGGAACATTTAGCCAATGCTGATTATAAAGAATATGCTGACAGTGTGGAAGATGTTCTGGCTGAGTTTGCGGACATATTCGCACTCATTAGGATTAACAAATGTGTTAGAACACAAGGTTCAATTGGAGGACAAAAACTAAGCCTATTTTTTTCCTTATATAGGATTCCTTTTAAGATTAGAGAACAGGTAGAGCAAGAGGTTAATAGGTGGGAGGAAGAAGGCATCGTCAGGCCCAATTCGTCGCCTTTTAATTTCCTGTTGTTGGCAGTGCCTAAGAAGGATGGTTCAGTTCGAGTTTGTGTGGACTTTAGGAAGTTGAATGAGAACCATTCCTGATCACTACCCTGTGGCGTGTTTGCCAGATTTATTTGTTGAGATTGGGGACAAGAATATTTATTCCTCAACTGATCTGATGAAAGGGTATTTGCAAGTACCGCTTAGTAAGGAGAGTCGAGAGTACACAGCTTTCTCTTTGCCGAAGGGGCATTATTAGTTTACTCAGATGCCGTTTGGTCTATCAGGCAGTCCGATGACATTTACTAGGCTAATGAATACAGTTTTGCATGACTTGTTAGGGAAGTCCATTTATTTGTACATGGACAATATTTTAGTTGCCACAGATTCAGTAGAAGAACATTTAGAGGTTCTTCAGGTGGTTTTTAGGAGGCTTAGGTTAGCGGGTTTGAAGATAAAATTAGCTACGTGTAATTTTCTCAAGAGGCAGATAGTATATTTAGTCATGTCATTTCTAAAGAGGGTGTTAGAGTGAATGATGATAAAGTCAGGGCAATTGTAGATTTTGCTACTCCCAAGAATAAGAAACAGATTCTGTCATTTTTAGGCATGGCTGGATTTTTCAGCAGATTTGTGAAGGGTTTTTCTGTTCTAGCATCTCCCTTGACAGATGTCCCAAGGGATGATGTGCAGTTTGTATGGGGAGATGGACAGCAAGTAGTTTTTCAGAAGATTAAGGATGCCTTAGTGAATCCCCCAGTGTTGAAGTTCCCTGATTTGGAACGTCCTTTCATGTTGGTAACGGACGCTAGTTATGATGGTACAGGGGCATACCTTATGCAGAAGTTCAAAGGAAGACTCCATCCAATTGCATTTTATAGTAGGAAGTTTAAGGCACGGGATAGCAATGAACGATTATGGTCAGAAGTAGACAAAGAGGCCTTTGCCGTCATGTCTAGCTTGATACATTTTAAGATGTTGCTAATGGGCAATCAAGTAGAGGTCCTGATGGACCATATGCCATTGTTGGATCTTTTTAATAAGCCGGATCTTTCCCCAAAATGAGCTCGGTGGTATCTGACAATCAGGGATTTTGATGCCAAGCTTAGGTATGTAGAGAGTAGACAGAATGTTGTAGTAGATGCCCTTAGTAGAAGTTTTTCTGATGCAGATGGTATTCATGTTTGTTAAGTATCTGGAGATTGCATAGACTGGGATATTAGGGTAATTTGTTAGTTAGGAAAATTAGATACAGATTGAGGAATAGTGGGGTTAAGGGTGATACGATGCACATAGTTGTTCCTAGGGGTTTAGTACCTATGGTGCTGGATATTGTTCACTGTAGGTCTGGCAGTCTGCATTTGGGGATTGAGAAAACATATCAGAATACTGTATACAGGGACAATTCTTTTGGAAGAATACGCTCATGTCAGTGGAAGACTTTGTGAGTTGTTGTCTGTAATGCGTGTAAGCCAAGGGTCGTTTCTTGTAAATTGGGTTCATTCCCGATGCCTAGCAGACCCTCATCTTGAGTCCATATGGACCTGTTGAGCAATTTCTGTGAATCTAGTTATGGCCATAGGCACCTGTTGGTGGTTGTTGATAAGTTACCTAGGTTCATAGAGATTTTTCCACTGAAACATAAAACAGTGGAAGTAGTGGCAATCACATTCTTTAATGGGTATATTTGTCGTTATGGGGTTCCTGAGGTTCTGATTTCAGATAATGGAAGGGAATTTGTGAACAAGACCTTAGAGTGTCTTGCGGATGTAATGGGCATTCGCAAGGTCACTATTATTCCCTATGGACCAGACGCTAACGGGTTGTGTGAACGAGCAAATAGGAAGGTCATTGAAGCTCTTCAGATGACCGTTGGGGGAAATGACGTAAATTGGGATCGATATGTTCCACAGGTGCAACATGGTATAAATACAATGGTTAGTGATACTGTAAAGTCATTTGTGCAGTCTCTGCTGATCATGCTATTTGTAAAGTCCCTGCTGACAGGTTTTCTTTGGTGACAGTCCATTTTCTTTGTATCTGCAGTCGTCACACCTGGCCAGGGCAGGTCACATAAATTCAACCATTTAAACTGTGCATGTAATTATTTATCTGTCACAATGTATGTACCATGCAATTCTTCTTTTGCAGGCATCAAGATTGTATTCAATTTTAATTCTGTCTGTTTTCACATTGTAAATTGTACTCGTTAAGCTGTATATGTGTTAATTGTTATGACCTCAGGTCAGCGACGTTTCATTGTTTTCCTTGGCGGCCCAGTCTGCCACTATAAGCTACCTGGACCAATGAATAAATCAGCAGTTCTTTTACCTGCTTTCGTTTCTTTGCACCTCTTGAGTGGTGACCCCGGAGTGGTTCCCGAAGCCATTAAGCGGACCCATACAACAACTCAGTCTTGGCTTCTGGGCTTACTCACGCCCATAAGCGGACTAATTCTCGTCGGCAAAATCACCAGCGTCATTGGCGGACTCAGCGCGCTCCCAGGTGCGTTTTTGTGGGCCCTCTCCATTTAAGAGGGCAAGCGGTGGATGCAGGCATCCCTTCCTTCATGCAGTTAACCACCGACCTCGCGGATTCGGAGGTCTACCTCCCTCCCATATCACCTGTGCCCGTCCCTGCGCTGAGGCTCTCACGCTCCTCCACACCCCTGCCCGCGCCCCGCACTCTCCCCAGCCCGGCGAGACAATCGAGGGCTGCCCTGTCCATAGAGCTGCCGCCGTTTATGCAAGGGAATCCGTCGGCATGGCTCTACAGGGTCAGAAACCGAGTTCAAGTTGCGGATCTTAATGTGGTGCTGCAGGATGATATAGTACTCAACGCCCTGCCAGAGAGATCACAGGAAGCTCGTCCTGTGGGTGTCTGACGCATGCCCCTTACCTACCTTCCTGAAAGAAAACCCTCCTAGAGACATGCTCCCTGCGGTTGCCGAGGCGGGCCACCCGCGCCCTCGACCTCGCCATCAACCGGCAAGATCAGAGCATCATGGAGTCATGGGGCATGATCCAGGGACCTCCTCACCCTCCCAGACACTGGCAGTAAAAATAAAGCGCGAAATAAGCCTGTCTTGGGAGCTCCTCCTCCGTCAGCTCCTCGGAGTCCTTTTCAAATCCTAGGCCCACATGTGCCTCAAGCCCTGATTTCCACAGCACAGCACCAGCGGACTCCGTGAAGGCAACAAGCAGGTACCAGCGTCCACACTCCCAGTCAGCACCATCCAGCAGGAGGAGCAGGCAAGGAGGTCAACGCCGTCCCCAGGAGACGCCCAGCACCTCCCAGCAGATGGAACTCCCCAGGTCTGTGCCACTACCACAGGCGGTTCGGCAAGGATGCCGGAACTGCCTGCCACCTGTTCATTCGCCCGTTCAAAAAACGGGGGCTGGCCAGCAGGACAAGCCGCCATGGCAGCAGAAGAACCCAGGGGCCCAGAACCAGTAGGCTTCTCGTCCATGACACCGTCTCCGGCAGGATGATGCTGGTTGACACGGGGGCCATTAGATCAATCTTCCCGGCATCTAGAGAGGACCGCAAGCAAGAACCGGACCTGGCTGCCTCCCTGACGGCCCCCAACGGGTCCTCCATCCTCTCCTACAGAACCAGGCCTCTGTCGATCTCCATCCTTGGCCGGAGGTACTCCTGGGACTTTGTCGTCGTGGACGTTAGAACCCGTTCCTGGGTGCGGATTTCCTGGCACGCCGGGGCTGGCAGTCGGCGTCGGTCGGGGAACACCTCCTCAACACAGACTCCTGCCAGTCCCTCCCGTTGCAACGGGACCCAAGCACCCCGCCATCTGCTCCCTTCGCCCCACCAGTACTCACAGCTGCTGACGGGTTCCCTGATGTGTTCAGGTCCGAGCTCTGCCAAAGTCCGGGGCCCCAGCCAAACATGGCATATATCACCACATAAAAACAAAGGGCGCCCCTGCACATGCGAAGTTCCGGAGGCTTCCCCCTCGACACCTTCAGGAGGCCAAGGACGCTTTCGCCAAAATGGAATGGATGGGAATCTGCAAGAAGGCCTCCAGCCTGTGAGGCCCAACCCCCTCCACATGGTGCAGAAACCGGACGACTCCTGGAGACCCTGCAGCAATTACAGGCGGCTCAACCTCGCAACGGAACCTGACCATTATCCCCTGCCGAACATGCAGGACCTCACGGCCTCCTTCCACGGGGCCAGAATATTTACTAAATTGGATCTTTTGAAATCTATTTTTCAGGGACGGTCGCACCTGAGGACATGCTCAAAAGACTGCCATCATCGTTGCCTTTGGGTCCCTACGCGATTTGCCTTCTCTACATTTGGCCTGAGGAACGGCTGGGCGACTTTCCAGCGGCTGATGGACAGCATCCTGGGGGACCCTAAAGTTCTCGTCTGCCATAGATGATATCCTTACATTTTCCAGGTCCCATAGGGACCACCAGAAACACATCCAGGCAGTCCTGCAGCGCCTGCAGGAGAACGGACTCGTCGTACGTTTTGACAAATGCACCTTCGGCATGCAGAAAGCCGACTTCCTGGGCCACGTGTTATCCCCAGATGGCGTCCGTCCGCTCACATCCAAAGTCGCAGCCATCACCAGGTTCCCCGTCCACACATCCGTCAAAGCCGTCCAAGAGTTCCTCGGGATGGTGAACTATTACAGGAGGTTCATCCCCGGGATCGCTTTACGGCCCCTCTGGCGGAGACCCTGAAAGGCCAACCAAAATCCTTGTTGTGGGGACCCAGCCAGCAGCAGGCCTTCTCCTTGACGAAGGCCGCCCTCGCCAAGGCAACCGCCTTGGCCCACCAGGATCCCAGAGCCCCCTCCAGCTGACAACGGACGCCAGCAGCGTCGCCTGCGGTGCTGTCCTGGAGCAGGTCATCAACGGCGCTCTGCGGCCCATCGCCTTCTTCAGCAAAAAGCTCAGCCCTGCAGAGAGACCGCTACAGCACCGACAGGAACTCTGCGCGGTGTACCCGTGCAGTCCAGCACTTCAAGTTCCTCCTGGGGCACGCCTTCACAATCTATACAGACCACCGGCCGCTGGTCCAAGCCTTCACCAAGCAAGGGGATGCATGGTCTTCCAAGCAGCAGTGGCACCTCTCGGCCATCGCCGAGTTCACCTGCTCCGTCAAGTACCTCCCCGGCAGGAAGAACCCTGTGCGGATGCCCTCTCCAGAGTCGAGCTGAACAGCGGTGCAGCTGGGGATCAGTACGAAGATCTCGCCGGGAGCAGGCGCCAGCAGAAACCCCAGCCTACCGCGCATATCATCGTCCCTAAAGTGGAGGGCGTGCCCCTCACCCCGGGGCCCAAATCTCCTCTGCGACGTCAGCACCGGCCAGCCCCACCCCTAGTGCCAGCCTCCCACCGCGCCAGGTATTCGACATCGTCCACGGCCTGTCACACCCCTCCGGCAGGACAACGGCCAAGCTGCTGTCAAGGAAGTTCGTCTGGCACGGAGTGCAGAAGGACACGAGGACCTGGGCGAGGCAGTGCCTGCATTGCCAAACAAGCAAGGTGGGGCAGCACACCAAATCTGGGGTAGGCGAGTTCCGCCCATGTTCATCGGCGTCGTCGGGCCCCTTCCCCCCGTCAGGTGGGTCCAGATACCTCCTGACGGTGGTAGACGCTCAACGAGGTGGCCCGAAGCCACACCAATGCAAGATGCCACCACCAGCGCATGCGCCCGAGGCCCTGCTCCAGCTGGATCAGGCAGCCGGCGTCCTGACCACATCACAACCGACAGGGCCCACCTTCCTGTCTGGATTGTGGTCTGCCTGGCCCAGCTGCTGGGGACAGCTCATCACACCACCACTGCCTACAACCCAGCCGCCAACGCGAAGCTTGGTCAGCGTTTTCACAGGTCCTAAGCGTCCCTTATGGCCCACTGCACCGCCGAGGACTGGAAGTACCAGCTGCCGTGGGTCCTCATCGGGTTGAGACCACACCCAGGGCCAACGGCGCCCGTCCGCAGCTGAGAAAACCTACGGCGAGCCCCTTGTGGCCCCAGGCGAGCTAGTGACAGATGATCGCCACCTCATCGGTCAGAGGCTTCGCGAAATCGTCGGCAAGTTCCCCGCCTGCAGAGGACATATACCCGACATTGTCGGCCTTCCACGCCGCCCAGACTGGCCTCCACTACCCCGTCTTCGTCAGGGATGGCGCGTCCGCCTGCCACTGGCCAGGCCCTACAGGGGCCTTCCTTGTGCTGGAACGGAACAGCAAGGCGTTCCTGCTCGCACTTCCCGGGAGGAACGATTGGGTGTCAATTGACCAAGTCAAGCCCGCCCTCCTGGAGGAAGACACTGCACCCTCCGCCGTCGCAACCGGGCCCTCCTAAGAGACGGCCACGCAGCTGCCCCCGGAAAAGGCCGCCCACACCCGCAATCATCCACCCTCACACACAGGACGTCCCTCCGTTGTCCTCTCACAGCCGGGGCACCCTTCACCACCCCAGCAGATACGCCGACTAATCAGACGTTACCTACGTCTTGGGGGGGGAGTATTTGTAAAGTCATTTGTGCAGTCTCTGCTGATCATGCTATTTGTAAAGTCCCTGCTGACGGAGTTTTCTTTGGTGACAGTCCATTTTCTTTGTATCTGCAATTCGTCACACCTGACGGGCCAGGTCATGTAAATTCAACCATTTAAACTGTGTATGTAATTATTTATCTGTCCTCAATGTATGTACCGTGCATTTCTTCTTTCGCAGGCATCAAGATTGTATTCATCTTTAATTCTGTCTGTTTTCACATTGTAAATTGTACTCGTTCACTGTATATTATTGTTAATTGTTATCGACCTCAGGTCACCCTTGTTTCCATTGTTTTCCGTGGCGCGATGCCAGTCTGCCGCTATGTAAACCGCCTGGATCGTGAATAAATCAGCAGTTCACTTTTACTCTCCCAATGAGATGCTGCTTGGTTACCCAGCGTGGGGCGTGTTTGATTTGTTGCCTATTCCAACGGGTGATGAAACAAGCAAAGCGCTGGTCTCCACAGCTAAAGAGAGATGTGTGTGTCTTGCTAGGAATCTTGAAATGAAAACGTGAGACATGGTAGATAAGAGTCTGCAAAAGCCGGACAGAGTTAAAGTTGCTGTGGAAGATAGGTGTTTGTGAAAATAAATGTCAGGAATCAGTTGAACTATAAGTTGGGTCCTAAATTTGAAGGTCCTTTTCATGTTGTAGAAGTAAAGTAGGGGAATAGATTTGTTGTTCTAGATGAAAATATGGGTGTGTCTCGGTTGACACATGTATCTAAAATTAAAAAGACAGGTTAATGGGAAATATGAGTTAATTTCTGTGTTGTACTGTGGGTATGTTTACTTTTTTTTTGCCTTTTGTTTTCTCTCTCTTTGTTTTTTTTAATGGGTTTCAAATGGGTGTTAGTTGTAGTTTTTTTTTTTTAACTGGGGAGGACGTTAGTCTGTAGAGTTATACAAATCTTTAATTGTCCCAGTTCAGTTTTTGGCTCGTAAGCATTGCAATACTTAGTTAAAATTAAGTGAAAAATACCATGGGGTCTTATAGATATATGATTTCTTTTTTGTTTGTTTTCTTTTCTCATTCTTGTTTTGAGATTTAGTAACTTATAGGTTCTGTCTTTTGTTTTTGTTTTTGTAGATCCTGAAGTTTTGTCTGCTCATGACTTTAGGGGTCGTGGCATGAGCTAAATTCGCAGTGAGGCTAGGCCCAGGTGTTATTATAGAAGAAGACTATGATGTGTGGTTGTCTTCTGATGCAATAGCTTTGAGTATAGAGTTTGAAGACTTAGGTTCGGCAAGGTTTGAACTTGAAACATCCTGGGGAAAAGTTCAGTCACTTTGGAAGTTTTTGGGAGAGATGGAAACCGAAGAGAATCTGTCGGATCCGTTACAGAGTTGGCTAACTGAAATAAACGCTACAGCTGTTAGTGTTCAGGGTAGGATTAAGAAGACCTTAACATGGCTTCCACAGTTAGATGCTTCAGCTTCTAAAGTCTCTGTTAGAAGTAAGAGAGTGGTCCCACTGGTAATTGGAGCTGTGTGCTCATAGGAGCCATTGCTAGTATATCAATTTCTAATTTGGTGAGAATTGAACAGATACAGGCAGAATTGGCTGACCATGGTAAAACTTTAGTGACCTTACGGGATAGTAATGAGAAATTGCAGGAGGGATTTGATACTTTCAGGACTTCTTTAAATGGGTTATTAGTCACTGTTGATAAGATGAGGGGAGACCCATATGTTACAATACCTTTGTCTTCCTGTCAAACTACCTTGTTGAATGTTGAAAGAAGCAGAATCCGCGTCATCGGAGATTCAAACACAGATTCAGGCAATAGTGGCTGCTTCTAAGGGGCACATATTTGGAGATATTCTTCCTCTTGGATCTATAAAATCGACTTTAATGAATGCAGCACGTTGTCATGGGTCTCAGGTAATTTTTGCTGGGGAGAATTTATGTCGGTATTATGGAATTTTAAGAGTGAAAGTCTCTGATAGGGGGTTCCTTGTGGAAATCCCACTTAGTAACTTGGAATCGTTTCACAGTTTTATCATACGGCCTTTCCCTACTGGGTTCAATGGGTCAGTAGTAGTATGGGACAGTGAGGAGCCTATGTGCCTTTTGAGGAGCCAGCTGCAATCCTCGGCTGTCAATTATAAGTCAGGATAGATATGTTTGCGACAGTAGTATCTTTACACTTGCCAATGCTGACTGGTTAGGATGAGCGATCTCAGTACATGACCTGGCTCCCTCTGACTGTGGCTTTCGACCATTCCAACATGGGTATAAGGTGGCCTCTACGAAGACTCTCAACGCAGTGTTTTGCCAGAGTTATGAGGTCTCCATCCGGTGCCAGAATTCATTTGATACAGTTCTTCTACGGGGATCAAGGCTGGTTGACGTGGCGTGTAGGCTGGTCACACTGAGTTTCCAAGTTCTGGGCAAGAGCATATTCAACTCTACTACTCGGATCTTCATGTGACATCTTCACAGGGACCGTCAAGTGGTTTCAGTGCCGCCTTTAAGGGAGGTGATCACTACAGTCCCACCTCTACCTCCAATGCTGGAAGATGAACTTTTCCCCATCCCGAATCAATATCTCCTCACCACTATTTTAGCGGTGTTTGGGGCCGCTGTCGTCACGCTCGCCGTAAAGTGGACTGTGCCTGCTGCACGAACAAAGTGTGTCTAAGCCCTCACCAGAAGGTCAGCCTGCCGAGGGTGTGGCTGTTCGTTTGGTGCACAAAACTGGAAATTAGACAATATTGTATCCCTAGTACTGGGGTCAGCACTTCTTTGGGTGGCCGAGCATCTGAAGCAACGGATATTGAATTAACAAGTGGGGAGAGAAACCATCCCAAAATCTTTTGAGGAATGCTTAGCGAGCTTCTGACGAATTTCCTCATTAAGTAAGGACGGTGTCAGACTTTTTCGAAGCCCTGGACCATGTGACCTGACATGGCATATTCGTCCGCCGGAAGTATCCAGGTTCTGGTGAAGATGCGTGTTTGTGCATGTCTTTTGGGGCGGGGTCCCGAGAAGTGATGGGATGAAATGGGGAAAAGAGATTCATTGCAAGACCAACCTGGAACTTTACAGCATGTTAGAGACCTATGTGTGTGTAGTGCTCAATACTTGAACTGATTGATACACTGTGGTTTGGAGATAAGGAGCACATCTATTTACCAAAATGTAGATTGTTTTATCCATTTCTGTAATATGTATTTTGTTTTTGGGTAACTTGGGAAGAATTCCCATTTTTGCATTTTTTTTTGTATTTTGTTTCCTCCATTTCTGTACTATGTATTTTCTTTTTGAGTAATGTGGGAAGAATTCCCATTGTTTTGCATTTTCGTATTTTGGGAAACTAAAAGATCTTGACTGTCTTCTGATGTTTCACTGAGTAAAGAGGTT
Organism: Macrobrachium rosenbergii; assembly: GCF_040412425.1. NCBI lineage: Eukaryota > Metazoa > Arthropoda > Malacostraca > Decapoda > Palaemonidae > Macrobrachium > Macrobrachium rosenbergii. Next base: position 20,360,412 of record NC_089776.1, on the reverse strand, counting down.
GAGAATGTACTCAGTAGGGGATGAACTAGACTTGGGCCTATGTTTTGACCTGTGCAAGTTATAGAATATGACTATGCCTTGGGATAGTTTTTGGGAAACTTGGATCTAACATTTTAAAACCATTGCTCGTTTCTTGCAATCGAGTTTTGTCAAGATTGACTCACATTTTAATATTTTCCTTGCAATTTAGTCATGTTGAATTTGGTTAAATAAATTATTTTGGGTAAAGCATGTTTCGCTGTAGTCCTATGAGAGAGAGAGAGTGAGGGAGAGAGAGAGAGAGAGAGAGAGAGAGAGAGAGCCAGCAGTAGAGCCAGCAGTCTTTCCCCGCTCGGTCATCAGCAGGGCTACCATTAGTGGGAAGACGACCCAACCTGCAGTAACAGGTAAGCACTGTCGTTACGTCATTTCTGGTAATATATATATATATATATATATATATATATATATATATATATATATATATATATATATATATATATATATATATATATATAGTATATATATAAATTTAATTTATATATATTTTTATATTACATATAAATACATCTATATATATTATAAATATATATTATATATAATATATATACTATATATATAATATATATATATATATATATATATATATATATATATATATATATATATATATATACATATATATACATATATAAAGTAAGTTCGTACTAGCGAAGAAGTGTAGGCATAGGTTAAGGGAGTGATCTATAGAAATATGAAAAATGAAAAATATGAAAAATAGAAATGAGGTATAGAAAAACTGGATAGTCTTTTGTGTGAGGATAACATAATAAAGAATTAAATACAACCCTGTTAGAAAGTGTGATTAGTGATTTTAATAGGAAAGTGAAAAAGCTGTTAAATGGAAACAAACGCCTTAAAAAATTGTGTGACCTCAACTTCGCAATCGTATATGTATGGTACAATAAAAACCCACAAAACAAACTTCCCTGCCAGGCCAATTATCAGCTCAGTCGGTTCGGCATCTTACAATCTAATAGACATTCTTAACCCACTGGTTGGTACCATCTCTAATGCCAATATCAAGAATAATGTGGACGTGATAAATAAACTAAATAATGTACAGATTAATAGTGAATCCAGGCTTGTGAGTTTTGATGTGGTATCACTATTCACAAAGGTGGCAACTGATGATCTGCCGGAGTTTTTATCAGAATTATTAGAGAACACACCGCTGGATATCCCATTTTTTTTTTTGGAACACTCTAATTGAACTGATTACACTGGGTAAAAGAATGTAAATTTGAATTCAGTAGTAAATTTTACTCACAAAATTTTGGTATGGCGATGGGAAACCCTCTATCCCCAGTGGTAAGTAATTTGTATATGGAATTTTTTGAAAAGAAAATATTAAACAACATAATTCCATGCAATGTAGTATGGTTCAGGTATGTTGCCGACATAATTTGTGTATGGCAAGGGGAGAAGAATGTAAATATATAACTTTTTTGCTTAGTTAAATCAATTTGTATCATCAGTTAGTCACTACGGAAATGGAAAACTGACTGACTGATTTATGTCTATTAAAACTGGCGTCAAACACCCCGGTTATTGACGTCGTAATAAAATTAAATACGAAACTAAAAATAAATAAGTTTAAAAGGAGTTTCATATAAAAAAAACATCTAAAAATATATATGTATATAATCATATCTATTCAAATATACTAGCCATACATATACATACTTTATATATGTATTGATCTAAATTTTGTTGAGGAGGCTCAGCTTCCCTCACAAAGATATATATATATATATATATATATATATATATATATATATATATATATATATATATATATATATATATATATATATATATAACTCTTTCTGAATTACAATCCTCACGGGGTTGAGAATTGTAGCTAGGATGAAATGTCCTTCTCCGTCACATCCCCAGATTCCCAAGACTGGGACATTCGACCAGTAAATGTCTCACAGTAAATTATTATTATTAATATATTATTCAGAAGATGAAACCTATTCATATGGAACAAGCCCACAGGGCAATTGACTTGAAACTCAAGCTTTTCCAAAGAATATGGTGTTCATTAGGAAGAAGTAACATGAGGAGGTAAAGGGATTGATTGATTCGTTATACATACTAAAACTGGCGTCACAACATCGCGATTATTGACGCCGTAATAAACTAAAATAAAAGGCTAAAAAATAAATTAATAGAGTTGAAAAGTAGTTTCATATGATTAATACCTAAAAACATATATATACAGTATATATATATATATATATATATATATATATATATATATATATATATATATATGTATATATATATATATATATATATATATATATATATATATATATATATATATATATAATATATATATATATATATGTATATATATATATATATATATATATATATATATATATATATATATATATATATATATATATATATATATATATATATATATATATATATATATATATATATATAATATATATATATATATCTATATATTTTCATAACTATTCACATATATGTCATTATTATTAAAACAGTTTAACCAGACCAATGAGCTTACTGTCAGCTCTCATAGGGATGACCCGAAGGATTTGAATGAAATGCCAAGTCTACGCCAGAGACCAAGCACTGGGACCAAATAGGTCATTGGGTGTGGTGATGAATGAATGAAAATGAAACTGAAAACTGCACAAAGGCACAGCTTCCACTGAACCACATGCACACAATAAATATACTTACGCACGTCTCCATACATACACACACTAAAATAATAAATAAATAAATAAATTTCAGAATAAGTTAAGTAGCATTTTAAAATTTTGTTGTTTTTAAATTTGATTAAATACCAAAAATGGTTCCGCATTTTCTTTATTTACTTATTTTTATTGAATTTTATATTTTATCAACTAAATTACAGTTCATGAATATTATTTGGAACGACTGAAAATGTGGAAGATTCTGACAAAATTTCCCTAGCTCATTTATTTCCAAAAGTTGATAATCGCTGTTGGTTATATTTTGGACCACACACAATATATACGTGTTTGACCATTATTATCACTTTGCACTCTGACCATGCGAGGGCTGGTTTATGTGGGCTGCTCATCAAGTGTCCATGTGTCAGACAAGTACGGCCTATTCGGAGACGTGCCAGAACTACTTGCGCATGTCTCTCTCTCTCTGATATGATGAACTCCATTTTCTAACACCAAGTTTTATTTGTTTTAATTTATTATTTTCAGGTTTGCCATTTACTTAAAATACCAATTCTTGTGTGTTACATAATCATTAGCAAGGATATTTACATTTGATCTTGTCAGATGGGTTGCTTCTTTGGCTGCTGTATCAGCATCTTCATTTCCCTTAATCATTCATCTCTCGCTATAATGTCGTTCGGATTCCACAATAAGCTGTAGGTCCCATTGCTAAGTAACCAATTGGTTCGTAGCCACGTAAAATAAATCTAATCCTTCAGGCCAGCCCTAGGAGAGCTGTCAATCAGCTCAAGTGGTCTGGTTAAACTAAGGGATACTTAACTTTTTTACTACATCGGCAGGGATCCATTGGATTTCTACATTTTTCCCATTAACTTATGGAGTAATAACTTAATTTGTTGTACAATATTATTTTTTGGTTTGTAACTTTGAATGGCTTCTATGGCGCTTCTAGAGTCACTAAAAATAACAAAATTATTACATGAGGTTTCTTTATTTATTTTTACGGCTGATGCTATTGCCCTCAACTCTGCTGTGAATACTGAAGCATTATAAAGTAAGGAAAACTGATACGTTCTGTCTTGGGATACTGCGGCATGTCCCACTCTATTCTTTGATTTACATCCATCTGTGTATATTGCGTAATATGGACCTTTTCGGCTTATATGCTCTATTGTACGTTGTCTATGGTGTTCTGGGGTATATGAATAACTTTCTGATAAATTTTTAAGTGTGTTCAAATTCTTATTTTATTCATAGTCCAAGGAGGAGGTAATTTTAGTATTGAAGGTAACTGTATATTTACATTTTGCAACTCAACCAATCTTCTAGCTCTAACAGGGAAAGGTAGTGAATGATTCTTTATAAATACATCTCTTAATTCAAATGTTTTTTTTTGGGGGGGGAGAATCACTTCTCTTAATTCTCAGGGCACTCTCCACTGTTACAAAATCTCTATGAAGAGACAGTGGTAGTTCACCACATTCAACTTGTAAAGATGAGGTTAGTGACGATCTAAAGGCTCCTAAACATATCCTAGGGCCTTCATTGTGAATTGGATCCAACCTTTTCAGCGTTGTGTCTGATTCTGAGCCATATATTTCACTTCCATAGTCAACAATAGACAACACTGTTGCTTTATACAGTACAGTAAGGGTTGTCTATCGGCTCCCCAAGTAGTGTTCGATAGTTTTTTAATTAGATTTAATGCTCACTAACATGTTTATTTCATGTATGTTATGTGAGCTTTCCAATTCACATTGGTATGGTATGATTTCTTTTTTTTAATTCCATTTCTTCACCTTTCCACATTTATTTTTTATAAAACATGACTGCTTGAGCCTTATGTATAGATAATTTAAAGCCTACAGATGAGGCCCATTCATCTATTTTTATTGTGGTTTTATCAACCGCCACGGTAGTTGGTGGTTAGTACACCCCAGCCACCCAGAGTACACAAAAACCCCCAACTTTGGCCCTCTATAACTCTGGAAATATTCAACCACTCTGGGATGAAACTCTGGCTTTAGAGGTTTCCCACTAAGGTCTCTAATCCTCCCAAATTTCATCAAATTCCGTTCAGCCGTTACAGGGATCCAGATATCGATTTTTGGCGTTTAGGGGATGTGGTAGGGGATGGGCGGGTGAGGGACCTAACACATCTGTGAGGCAATAATGGTAAAAGATACAGCTGTGATACTTTAGTTTTTCTGAAAGCTCGTATTCTGGAGGGGTGCGTTTCGGGGTTTGTTTTTTGAAATAATATTTCAAAGTTGCAGTATGCCATTCAAACTACCCGCCAAAACTGAAAATTCCTGATGCTCAGGTACGGACTGCTCACAAAACTAGAAGAGACGCCGTTTTCTTAATGGTTGTGAAGTAAATAGCAAGTGGTGTTACAAGAAAATGGCTGACTTACTGTCAATTAAATTAAAAATTATCATATACGTTAAATTTACCTAGGCAGTTTTGGTTTTTGCGATATTGACCTACCGTAAATAAAAAGCCTCAACAGTTAGAATGTTTTCACACACGTATGTATATGTTTTCATACGTATGTATATATATATATATATATATATATATATATATATATATATATATATATAGTGTGAAAACTTTCTATATATTACATATATATAATATACATGTGTGAAAACACCAACCTCATCTTTACAAGTCGAATATGGTGAACTACCACTGTCTCTCCACAGAGAGTTTGTAACAATGAAGAATGCTCTGTGAATTCAGACAAGTGATTCTCAAACAAAAAAATTATTTGAATTAGGAGATGTATTTATAAACGATCATTCACCACCTTTGCCCTTTATATTTCACTAAATATAAATATAATACAATTACCTTCAGTATATACTTATTATTAAGATAGTTTAACTAGACCACTGAGCTGACTATCAGCTCTCATAGGGCTGGCCCGAAGGATTAGGATGAAATGGCCATAGGCCTAGAACTGGGACCAAATAGGTCATTCGCGTGATGATGAATGAATAAAAATTAAATTTAAAAGAAAAATTGTATACACTGAAGCACATGTACACAATAAAATACATTTGCTCATTTCCATACATACAAAAAACTAAAAACATAATAAAATTTCAAAAAATTAAAAATAAAAATTCAGAGTAAATTACATAAAATTTCCATTTTTCTTTTTTTTTATTCATTAAGCACCCTACAGGTTTTTGTATTTTCATTATTTACTTATTTTTACATTTTGTCTATTAAGTTACACTTCCTCATGAATGTTAAAATTGGGATAACTGAAAATGTATAAGATTCTGACAAAATTTCCCCCAGCGATTCATTTCCACAGGTTGATACTCGCTGTCGACTATATTTTGGACAGTCACACAACACATGTTTGACTGCTTTCAACACTTTGCATTCTGGGCATTCGGGAGGAGGACCATGTGGACTGTTCATCAAGTGTCCACGTGTCAAACGAGTATGGCCTATTCGCAGACGCGACAGAATTACTTGCATGCATCTCACTCTCTGACATGATGAGCTTCATTTTCCAATGCTGGATTTTGTTTCAATTAATTATTTATTGGTTCCTCATTCCATATATTTTGCCATTTATTTACAGTGACTGTTTTTATATCTCTTATGTAATCACTAATTGGGATTTTTACATTTGCTCTTGCCATGTGGACTGCTTCTTTAGCTGCTTCATCAGCCTCTTCATTTCTCATAATCTCTACATGGGCAAGGATCCAACATATTTCAATATTTTTTCCATTACTATACAATTTGTTGAGTGTATATTTAATTGGCTGTACAATATTATTTTTTGAGTAGTAACCTTGAACAGCTTCTATAGGCTTCTTGATTCGCTAAAAATCATGAAATTATTGAATGATATTAGCTTTATAATTTTGATAGCTACTGCGATTGCACACAACTCTGCAGTGAAGACTAAAGCATTATTAGGCAGAGACAACTGATATAACTTGTTCTGGGATATAGCTGCATATCCTACTCCATGTTGTGATTTCGACCCATCTGTATAAATCGCATAATGTGAACTTTTTTGTCTTATATGATCTATGGTTTTTTGTCTATGGTGTTCTGGGGTATATGAGTAGCTTTTTAATAAATATTTCAACTGTGTGCAAGTCCTTACTTTATTCATAGTCCAATGGGGAGGTAACTTCAATGTTGAAGGTACTTGTATATCTATGTTCAGTGACTCAAACAATCTATTAGCTCTAATTGGGAAGGGAGGTGGATGATTGTTTATAAATATATCCCTTAGATCAAATTGGTTTTTTGTTGGCGAATCACTTCTCTTGATTCTTAATGCATTTTTCTTTGTTATGAACTCTCCATGGAGGAACAGTGGCAGTTCGCTACATTCGACTTGTACAAAGGAGACCGATGAGGATCTAAATGCTCCTGAGGAGACTGTGAGGATCTAAATGCTCCTGTGCATATTCTTAGTCCTTCATTGTGAACTGGATCTAATATTTTCAGTGCTGCTTCTGATGCTGAACCATATATTTCACTTCAGTAATCAATGATTGATAACACTGTTGCTTTATACAGTATGGTAAGAGTATGTCTATCAGCTCCCCAATTTGTGTGATAGTTTTTAATTAGACTTAGCGCCCTTTTGCATTTTGATTTTATTAAGTTAAATGGGCTTTCCAATTCAGGTGTGCATCAAATATTAATCCTAAAAATTTTGCAGTTTGGCTAACTGGTATATTATGACTTCTGATCTTCAATTCTATTTCTTCACCGTTTTTCCAATTTTATTTTTATAAAACATCACAGCCTGAGTTTTCTCTACGGAAACTTTAAAGCCTACTGGTGGTCAAAAAATGAAACAGTGTTTCTTTTTTTCATTTTAAATACAAAACTTTAATTTTAAATTCAAAATTTATAATTAGAATTCACAATCTGAAAAAATTTACTATTACCAGAAAACAACACAAAATTTAATTAATTCTTGAGTTAAATTACAAAGGTTAATTTATCAAGAGATTGAATCAATCAAGCAAAATTTAACCTATCAAGAATTACTCAAGATTTGAAAAGAAAATCTTAGTAAATGAGAAATAATCAAGTATGCAACATTAAATTATTAAGAAATACTTAAATTGATAAGTCGGTAAATGTTAAGGGACCCAGCATTCGTTTTTGGCCAAATTCATCAAATATCTGTACACAGTATTGAACCTTGGCACAATGAACAATGAGATTACCTACTTTTATGTCAGCAATTTTTAAGTAGTTCAAAGAGATAAAAAGAGGAAAAAAATTTAAATGTTGCCGAAAGTTACATTTTTATTAAATTTTCAAAGTGACGAAACTAAAAAAAATATTGATTCAATTGCAATTTTTTAAAAATCACATTAAAGAACAAAACATTTTAATAAACTTATCAGAGGAAATTGTGAAATTCTCAGAAAAAAAATTGCCAAAAAAAATAACATTGTACTTCATCAAAACACTAAATAAAAAATTATAGAAATTAAAAGAGATGCATTGTCAAAAAAGTATCTGACAATTTTGAAGAGAATTTACTGACAAACAAATTAAAAACAAATTAAGTCAATATCTTCATTATCAATCGAGATATGCAAGTTCAAATGCAAAAAACTTACAACCGAGAAAACGCAGCTTTTCTAAAATTTTCCCGCTGCATAATACTTATCTGCTTACAGCCGCTTGTTTCTCATCTTTTTCTTATAGGGAATGTCCATTTTGTTAACCTCGTTATTCAGATATGATTCTAAATTAGTGCTTGGTTCAATGCCAAGTTCCATAGGCAGGTGGGAGGCTGCATAATCCATATTGTAGTTGCATACTGCTGTTGCCGTAGCAAAGTCTAACATTCTTTTTGTAGCATTGTGATGCTTGACACAAATGCGCCAAATGCGAGCATGAAGAGGCTCATTTTGGTTTTGAGTAAAGCCTTTCAGGCAGCGCATCATCATGTCATCAGTTGTTAACCTCTGGTAAATTTTCAGCAATGCTTCCATCTGATAAGGTTCGAGTTTGAAAGATATTTGCATAGTCGCATGTGAATTAGGTACGCCTTTAACAGTGCCTGAGTTATAAAATCAATAGCTGTCTCTTCCCTGAGGACATAAATGATGCTTTGGATTTTCATCACTCGAAGAACAGTGATAATAACTAGAGAGAATTTCATCTCTCATCTCTGTGGCACTAGCGCCAAGTTTTCTTTTCAAGGACTGTTGGAAATAAAACTGGAGCCTGTCTATAACTTCCTCTGTAAGTTTGCCTTTTCCTTTTTCTTTTATAAGATGACAGTTTTCTTCTTCTGCCAGTTTTGGATTTCTCTACTACAGCCTCCTTGCACAGGTTTTCAAGTGCATCACTAAATCTTTTTCCCACATAGATTATGCACTCTGCTTTTTGTACTTGGTGTGCCTCGCCATATGGTCCAGTGCCCATTATTCATATCGTGGTGTGTATGTATATATATATATATATATATATATATATATATATATATATATATATATATATATATATATATATATATATTATATATATATATATATATATATATATATATATATATATATACACAGTATATATATATATATATATATATATATAATAATAATAATAAGAATAAGGATACGAATAATACTAAGAAGTAAACAAACACACGCACACACATGCACCACACTCGTGAAGAGAAAGAGAATGGTGGTCGTCAGATTATCACTAGTGTCTTGACTCGTTTGTCTCAATGTTTTTTTATAACTTTTACTTCTTTCCAAAATGCAGTATGTTCACTGAGTCACAATAGACACAATCATGAAAAAGCATCACTAAGAACACGCCGGTTTATGGTAAAATAATGCACATATCACAACAATAACCAAAGAAAAATAAATATCAAGTTCTGATACACTTTGAACAAATGCGCAGGACAGATGCGCAGTTGAGGCAAGATGAAGTGTTAATATGATTGCGTTGCCACGTAGTTTCTTATTCAGAAAAGAAAAAATGAGAATATAAATGGTAAATTCGAAAAAACGTGAAAATTTACAGCGCTGTTTATTGACGAGTTAAAGGGTGGCCAGTTAAATGTCCTCCAGCCACGCCCACCTCTATAAAACTCATTTCCAATCGGAATTTGGCAATGAAACTTCTTGTGGTGCTTTGCCATTCATGGTAGTATTTTTCAGTGTGCTTAACTCATTTACCATTTTGTGAGCGAAATTCATCGAAAAAAACCCTGCTAGGTCCCTTAAATCACCACTATATAAAATGTGAAAAATTAAGAGATTGCAAACACAAGAACACACAAAAATACACAAAACATTTACCAAAAACAACTTCACTAAGGCAAAAATCCCTTAAAACACCTTACTATACCATGGTAATAATAAGTAAAATTCTCTTTACCTTAAACAAGCTTGAGAAAACTTTCACAAAATTTACTCCAAATGCAGCTGCTTGAGATTCAAAACACACACTTTTATGTTAGGCGCCGTTACGAATATATACACTTGTTACTGCTACTACCAGATCTCAAAAGCTAAGATTAATATCAATCACCACACAAATATTTTACATTAATAACGTCTCTCTTTTGAAGAGAGAGAGAGAGAGAGAGAGAGAGAGAGAGAGAGAGAGAGAGAGAGAGAGAGAGAGAGAGAGAACCACACAAAAGGTCTCTGAAAATCAGAATGAGCAAATTTTTAGGATTCCAGCTACAAGTAAAACAATCATTATGATGTCATTATTCAGGCATTTTGGGAACGAGATACAAGAGAAAACTCTACAAAAGGAAGATGACATCACTTCCATAGCAAAATGAATTGAACTGCAATCTTACAAAACAAGACATAATCGACTGAGACATGCTTTTACTCTCAAAAACACATACATGACTCGAACAGGAAATCATATGGGATGCAATCAGGACAATACGTGATCAGAGCAATGTAATCTTAAACATGATGCAATTGCCATGTGGTTCAGTGCAATAACTTGTTCTTATTTCTCAAAAAGGTACACATCTTTACTGGAAAACTGTATGGGACAAAGCTTTTAACTAAATCTTACTACGACTCGACTGTTATCCCTCGCTTGTCAATGCGTAGCTCAAAACAAAGCACTCACTTATCTTAACTGATGACAGATGGAACATCTGGTCTAAAACTCTCTCTTTCCTACTACGTTATTAAAAGCGTATTATTAATTCTTCTGAATCTGACATTACAAAGGCATTCATATATAACTAATACTAATATATAGAATACACAACAACTAGAATAGTAAATATATCAAAATCATAGAATGATATACGTATTACAAGGCAATATCATGAAAATATCTTCTATGGTTTAAAATTTTATTGTTATTAATTCTATACTATTTTTCTTCGTGCAGAAGTGTTCATCTAAATTTCTATCACTACTTTTGCTAAGTTTTCTCCTATTACATTACTTTTTTCTTTTGGATCAAGTATTCTTTTCCCATTTTTCTCCTATTACATTCCTTTTTTCTTTTGGATCAAGTATTCTTTTCCCATCTTTTAATATGGCATCATGTCTACGTGGTTTAACATAGGTACCATTTCCTTTCCTGAATTTCTTCCATATTTTTTGCATGAGAGTATTACTAGACAGATCTGATACATATTTCCTCCATGAAATGATTCTTCCCTAAATTAATTCTTTTTCAGTTTTACACACATTTTGTTATACAGAGGTTTTAATGTATAAATTTCTAATAATAATATAGCCAGTTTCTGTAAATTTTCTTTGAATGTCGGTAATGTTTTATTTATTTCACTCAACATTCCATTCAAATTATCTAACTGTCTTCCAATCTGGTGTTTTACTCTTATTAATTCTGTTAGTTTTTCAGACCACCATGGGACTTTGTGTTTTGTTGGATGAGATTTTGATTTTGGTATTACTTTATCAGCAACATTTTTAATGAAATCAACAAGAAATTTATTTTTTTCATTATGACCTTGTACATACTCTAATGGTGGGATATTCCTACTGTGGAATTCGTATAGTTCCCAATCTGCTTTATAAATATTATATTGAGGGACATGCTTAGCGGGATTATTTTGTAATAATGAAATTAATATTGGGAAATGATCACTGGTGTGCAAGTCATCAACTGTGTTCCAATCCAATCTGACTACTATGCTTGTTAGTGTTAAATCTACTGAATGAAAAGTTCCATGTGTTTTTGAAAAATATGTGCTGAATTCGTTATCATTTATACAGCACATGTCGTTTGAATCTATGAATTCTTCTATTTTACTTCCTGCTCTATTTGTCAGTCCCATAATGTGAGCATTAAAATCACCTAATTGTCGTTTTTTATTCGAATTCTAATACTCGATATTTGCAAGTCAGTAAAGTTTACAGGTACTAGGCTCGAGTTCGAGTCTCCGGCTGGCCAATGAAGAATTAGAGGAATTTATTTCTGGTGATAGAAATTCATTTCTCACTATAATGTGGCTCGGATTCCACAATAAGCTGTAGGTCCTGTTGCTAGGTAACCAATTGGTTCTTAGCCGCGTAAAATAAGTCTAATCTTTCGGGCCAGCCCTAGGAGAGCTGTTAATCAGCTCAGTGGTCTGGTTAAACTAAGGTATACTTAACTTTAACATTGTCATAACATACTTTGTTATGTGCATATGTAGCAGTACCTAAATTTCCTTCTTCCTCTCTAGATGCAGATGCTAAGGTATTTTTACCTACTGCTAATATTGTTTAACTGACATGTCATTGGTCAATATTCTTTTATTAATCTTTGTATTTCTCCTAGGTGCAATCTGGTAGGTAGGCCATTTACGTCCCATTGTATAATATAGCTATCGAAAATATTATGTTATAGCGGTCAAGTTTTACTTTCTTTTTCTGTATTATCAACTTGGATTTTTTCTAACAAATTACTACATTCATTTGTTTTTCTTTCTAAAATACTAAGTGCTCAATGCACATGCAACCTTTTTCATGGGTACTCATATCTGCTGTTTCTATTTTTCTATAATTCATAAAATTTCTTATAATGTTTGTTAAACCATCTTTTATGTTTTTGTTATTATTGCATAATTCAATGAAACAATCATTGCATCCACATGTATTATCATGTATATTTCTTTTTTTATTTGTTCTTGTACCAATTACTGGAGATGGAGTAATCTCTTCTCCCCCAGGGTTGCCATTCGTACGATAATTATCGTACACGTACGATAAAACCGGGTCTGGTACGATGTACGATAGCAACTATAGGTATCGTACGCCTTTGTACGATAATTCTGTGCTTACCCCCTCAAAAAGAAAAAAAATCCACTGATGCCAAATATTTCCCCTCTATATCTTTCATGTTTGTAAAAGGACTTAAATACATTGATTCTGAAGTTGGATTGATGATGTTTCCTTAAACAGGGGAAATAGCGTCTACTACAAGTACGATCGACCAAGTATTGGTTGGTAATATTCGACTCTGAGTCAGGTTTGCTGTACGTCTACTGTACATGTTCTAACTCGTCCTAAACTCGGATGACATATTACATAACTGACAAGCAGTTCAAGTCGCAGCAAGGCAGCGACTGGTCTTCTTGCGTGACGGTCGGATACGATTTGGATTTATTGTGTAATTTGTTTCTCATTCTCCTCAATATGAGTCATGAAGAAGAAGGCGATCTGGAAATGACACCACCCAAAAAAAAAGGTAATGAAAGTGTACACTACATCACGAGGCGATTATTGTGCGTGACTCACTGAAGATTGTGAAGAAGTAAGTGTGTGTGTATGTATAGCCTATTCATATTTTTTTCAGGCTAGGCCTAAAAGCCAAGTTCAAGTACACATCGTCGCAGAAGTACAGAAAAGAATGGGAATCTCTTCCTGACTTTAAACCTTTGTTAAAGGGGGTCCCTGAAGATTTGCTTAAAGCTAGGTGCAAACTATGCAATGCAACTATGCTTGCAGAATTGACTGTTCTCAAAAACCATGCTGAAGGGAAAAAACACAGATCATTTTTTGAAACTGCAACTACCAGTTAGCCGTCAGTATCCTCACTGTTTGAGAAAGCAGTAAAGAAGCCATCAGATTCTGTATCCATAGCAGAAATTAAATTGTGTGGTTTCCTCGCAGAACATAATATACCATTTCAAGCGATGGATCACCTGACAGATCTCTTGAAGGACATTTTTCAAGATTCAATCACTGCTAAGGCTATGCATGTAAAACGAACCAAAGCAACGGGAATTGTTATGAATATAATTGGTATGTCATATAAGGAAAAGCTTGCACGAACATTGAAGGAAGTAAAGTTTAGCATACTTTGTGGTGAGTCAACAGATGTCGGGTCGGTGAAATCATCATGCGTAGTAGTGAGGTTTTATGACAAAGATGCTGCAGCTGTCGATTGCAAGTTTTGGGAGTTGTATGATGTTTATGATGTAAAAGATCTAGAGGGTGTCCAGGAATGTGCGACTGCAAAAAGGTTATTTGAGGGTTTAATGAAAACATTAATCAATTTGAAATTCCAGTATCAAATATAATTGGATTTGCTTCCGATGGGTGTAATGTCATGATGGGGGCACACAACTCGGTTGCAAGTCGGTTTCGCCAACAGTGCCCTGGCATATTTATTATGAAATGTGTGTCACTCTGCACATCTCTGTGCAAGTGAAGCTTGCAAGGTACTACCTAGAAGGTGTGAAGATTTGGCAAGGGAAATTTTTAACCACTTTAAATGTAGCAGCAAGAGACAATGTGAACTAGTGCAATTTCAGACGTTTCTTGAACTGAAACCTCATAAAATTTTGCACCCATCACAGACAAGATGGCTATCGTTAGCTAATGTTGTTAGTCGCATTTTAGAACAGTGGGAAGCCCTTAAATTGTATTTCAGTGACATTTGGTTGTCTGAAAAGTTGTATCAGCAGAGCTGATATTCATCAGCCTTCACAATCCTTTTATTAAAGTCTACTACCTTTTTCTGGAATGGGTTCTACCAAAATTCACTAAATTCAATGCATTGTTCCAGTCTGATAAAGTTGTGATTACAGTACTGCATGATAAAGTTTGTTTGCTTTATAGGGAATTGTTATTTTCGTTCATGCAGAGAGAATATGTAGTAAAGACTGATCTTGAGAGGGTTAATCCATCTAGGGAAGATAAATACCTTAAAGACACTGAAATGTATCTGGGGTGGGAGTACGGAGTGAACTTGACAAGATAGACTCAAAAGAAAACAGGTTAGAATTGTCAGACTTTTTATAAACGCTGTAAAGACTTCTTGGGGAGCGTGTATGGAAATCAAGAAAAGGTATGACTTTAGTGACAAGATAATCCCTCAGCTAGGTTGTTTCATTCCTGAAAATGTTATGTCTAATTCCTATAGGAAGCAATCCCTTCATTGTATTCACTCATTGCGGAACTTCCTTTAATTGTGTCACCAGATGACAAATCACTTATACAAAGACTGGATGACCAATGGAGAATTCTCCCATAGCAAATTGCCTCCTGATATATTTTGGACTGAAATATTGAAAAGAGAATACAGATGGTGATTTTTCTGATTTGGCAAATTTTGCTCTCTGTGCTCTTAGTTTACCTCACTCTAATGCTGAGTGCGAGAGGGTGGGTATTCAGCAAAATAAATTTGTATAAAACAAAAATTAGAAACAAGCTCAAAACAGATACCGTCAATGGTGCTTTGCTGTCTTCTGAATGTATCAAAGAGCAGAAGTCTTGCATTAACTTTAAACCATCAGAAGACATGATTGCTCGTGTAAAAACAGTTCAGTTTTTATATCAAGATGTCAAAGATGATTCTGAAGTAGAGTAAGGTCTTCTCTTTATCTGCATACATTTTCTGTACTCATTTAAGCTGTTGTGGCACTAACCATTTGTGTATGTCAGTCAATTTTATAAGTTCTTTTTCAGTTATTACTATAATAATTTCTTGTATGTTTCAGGTTTTTACTTTTCTTTTCATGAGGAAAAAATTCCAAGTAATTTTATTTTTCCTAAGTATTGAAATATATATGCTCTTTTTCTGAATAAATGTATAGAAACATCCATATGTAAATATTTATCCCTTATAATTTTGCAAAAGGAATGTGTCATAATGTGAGAATGCAGAAGTGATGTTAAGTAATAACCTAATTATATAAAGTTCTAGTTCTTATTTATATCAGACAGAAACTACAATTTACAGATAAACTGTCAAATATTGCATTAGAAAAAAGTATTGGTGGAAGAACACTATTTTAAATGACAATGCAAAAACATGTGTGCCCATATTCATTTACTCTATATGCTGAAACTGCACAAGAACAATTTCCTTTGGTATCCTGAAAACTAGATTAAGTATTAGTATTAGGTAAATGTACGATAATTAATTTCAAGAATCTGATATATTTGTACCATAATTTGGGTAGAAAAACGATAATTTTGAATCCAAGGTACGATAATATGGCCAGAAAAATCTGGCAACCCTGTTCTCCCCTGACATAATCATTCTCATCTATGGTATGGTCCTCTTTCACTTCTTCGGTGTTTTGGATATCTGCCTTCATGGGTTTTATATTATTTTAGGAGATAAAGGTATATTCTTACCACGTTTTTGTTTTTGTTCTTTCTTCATATCATTTATCTTTTGGTTTAACCGATGTTTGTCTAATAATAATAGTTGGTTTCTTTGTTTTGGGTGGTGTTCACTCCAAAGGCCTTTTCTTATCTGTAATTCCCTCTGTTGCTTCCGTAGTAGCATCCTCCTGTGTTCCAATTTGCATCAATATTTCAAATGAATTGGATAAAATATTATCGATCTCAAGTCTACCTGCTTCTTTATTCTTTACCATTTTAGTTTTTTATTTCTAGTGCATTAATTTCTTCTTGAGATTTACTTTTCTGCGCTCCGTTACTTCTATCTATATGCATTTTTGTTTCATTATTGGTTCTCGTTACTGACGAATATGTGCATTTCTTAGACGGATCTTGAATTCCTCTCACTTTCAGTTCTAATTTAGCTTCTTTTACAGACATTCCATTTCTTTCTTGTAATATTTTTAACTTTGTATTGTATATATATAGTACATAAATTCTTTGCATCTTGCATGATGGTCTTACCCATAGTTTATACACTTTGGTTCATTGCACTCCCATTGGGTGCACTACAATTTTGACACTGAGCGGCTTTGGGATATATGGTCTTACTTCTCTGGTTTGGCCTAAAATTTTCATTTACTGAGGTAGATCGACCTTCAAATTTTATTTTTACAATTTTTAATATTTGTTTATTCATCTGTTTACTGGGCAGATCATATAGTTCACAATCCTGTACTATGGGTATCTCTTTTTAAGTGAGTCTAATATTATATTCTTTTCAACTGGCTCATTATTATTCTCAGGAAGTACAATGGCACCCTAAATACTGTTCAAAGTGTCATGTTTTTTTTTTTATTTTTTATATTTATGTTATCTATATTTTTTACTGATAAATAATATTCAGACTTACTTTTTGTTGTGACTTCTGTAAGCCACGTCTTTTCTTTAATCTGTCCAAACGACATTTCAGTCGTAGAATGTCTGCTCAATAAATAATTTTCCAACTTGAGTGCTGATATTTCTTGGTCATTTTCTAAGGTTAGAAACCTTGACCAACTTCCACTCCCAAAAGAGGAAGTCGAAGTGAGTCAAGGTAGGGTGAAGACGATATTTAATTTTTGTTGGTTTGCTCTGTACTGGAGCATATGGTTACAGTGTAGTTACACTTGGATTCTTTTTAGATTTTTCTAAACAAAGGATGTCAGAGGAGGTTTCAGCAGCCGTCAATTGTCACTGCTATTAAAGGACCCAGGGGTACCCGAGTCTTTATAACTACCACTCATAAGACTGAAGTAAAATTTTTAAAAATCAATGAATAAACCTGAAAACCTTCAAAAGATATCATCAGCCTTTCATGGAGTATATTCTTCTACCAATGGCACAAGTGAGAACCGACTCTCAAATGTCTGCGTCCCTACCCTACAACACAAGGAATGGCACAACATGTTTAGAGTGGCCCTAGTGTAAGCCAACCCCACTTGCTAGGACCGAAGGTATTACAAGAATACTATCATCCCCATCCTAATCATATTATGGGCACACCAAGTAGAACCAGACACCCCCTGGAATCCGTGGTCTAGCCCTAAAGAATATTTTTGCCTTTGAGATATCAATCTGATATCTTTCAGGGCTGAACATTATCAGGCAGTTGATGGTCCTACCACAGTTCCCACTATTTAGCTTCAGACATAAACCCAATCCTAGTTATAATATCTTCTATTTATCAGGTTCAATAAATTGTAGCAAAAGTGGAAAATTCCACAAAAATTAACCCAAAGAAATATATAATTATATATGAGACTCCTTAACTCAAACCCTGGAACAAGTTCCTGGAGTTCAAGAACCCCTCATCATGTCAAGGTGGTCCCACATCGAGGGGGGGGGAAACCTTGGCCAACTTCCACTCCTAAAGAGGGAGTCGGAGTGAGTCAAGGTTGGGTCAAGAGGATATTTACATTTTTTTTGGTTTGCTCTGTACTGGAGCATAGGATTCCAGTGTAATTACACTAAGATTTTTTTTTTTTACATTTTTCTAAACAAAGGATGTCAGAGGAGGTTTCAGCGGTCATCAACTGTGCCGATTCGGTACCATCAATGGGCCCACTGGTACTTGAATCTTTATTTTTACTTGTCATAAAGATTGAAGCATATAAAAAAATTAAACCCGAAAACTTTAAAAAGATATCACCAGCCTTTCATGGAGTTTATTCTTCCATCTATGGCATAAGTGAGAACTGACTCCCAAGGGCCCGCATCCCTACCCTGCCCTACAAGGGATGGCACATCATGATTAGAGTGGCCCAAGTGTAAGCCAAACCCGCTTGCTAGGACTGAGAGTATTACAAGAATACAATCATCCCCACCTAATCATGTCATGGACAAACCGGATAGAATGCCAAGAGTCCTATTCCCAGAACCAGACCTCCCCTGGAATCTGTGGTCCAGCCCTGCAGAATAGCCTTTGAGTTATCAATCTGATATCTCTCAGGTCCGAATATTATTGGGCAGTTAATGGTCCTACCACAGTTCCCACCATTTAGCTTCAGATATAACCCCATTCTGAGCTATGATATCTTTTCCTATTTATCAGGTCCAATAAATTTTAGTAAAAGTGGAAAATTCCACAAAAATTAATCCAAAGAAATATCGAATGATAATGGGACTATTGGACTCAAACCCAGGAACAAATTCCTGGGGTTCAACAACCTCCTCTCCACATCAAGGTGGTTCCAAGTCGAAGGGGGTTATTAAATGATAGAACAATATTCTTGATAACCAAGGATTCTAAAATATTAAGGTGTTCCTTCTGCATCATGGTCACTATTTCAGAGTTTTTATAGTCTGTTGGGTTTTTACAAATCAATGAATGATTTCTAATGTTAGACATTTCAGTTTAGCTAGCCTAAGACCAGTATGATAGCTCAATCCACTGTGGCAATCTGGCCTCACTTTGAGCAACCGGCACATACTTCCGACATAAATCTGTTGCGGACTGCAACAGCAAATATGTTTGTACACCACACCCGACTGCACCAAAGTAGGGAGTCACACCTTGTGTCCAAAAGGGCTACCAAGACTTTTACTGCTGGGAAGTGTTTGGTCAAATTTGTTTCAGATGTAAAAAATCACTATTATGTACATTAGGAAAGGAAAAGCAGTATCCTAATTTGGGAACATTAATGGAAGGAGAGGGAGGGCTAAAATAGTTATTTAAAATGTCCTTTACTTTATGTTGGAATAACGACAAGGGAAAACAATTCTGTTGAAAATATTTTTGTAAGAAGGAAAGAGGTCCAATCAGAAGAAAGTGAAAGGCTCTATGGATAAGGGTGGTTAAGGGATTTACCTTGAAACTGAATGCACAGGAGCTATAAAAATTGAGGTCAATGATGAGCTGACTGTTCTTCCTATCAATACATCCTATTATGAGATTGTTTGGCTTAGCCTCCCTGAAATAAGAATATATATATATATATAATATATATATATATATATATATATATATATATATATATATATATATATATATATATATATATATATATATATTATATATATATATATATATAATATAATATAAAATAAACGTTTCCAGTGCCGTGTGACACAAAGGTCCTCTGTGCAGTTCTGCCATCCATATCTTTCTTCTGCTTTATCTTTCTGAAGATCCCAGCTACCAGCATCATGTATATTCTCTTGGGGTTGTGCGAAGGACAAGCTTCTTAATATAATTCGATAGTAGTTTGAGTTTTTATGCAAAATCAATAGCCCCAAAAAGCTTGTTAAATGTAGCTGACTAATAAAAGGAATATTTAATGGTTTGAAAATCTAAAAGCTCATGAAATACAACCTCCTGTTCCTTTGGGCGTTTTGATTTCAAAATGCATATCTTAAATTAATAAATAAGTTACGTAAAGGAATACTAATCACCGAGTGCATTATATTTACAAGGCTCTATAAAAACCATACACCAAGATAAACATTCCTCCTCTTGACATATGGCATATAAGGTTTAGGCCAAAGGCCAAGCACTGGGACTTATGAGGTCATTCAGCACTGAGGCGGAAATTGACGGCAAAAAGGTTTGAAAGGTGTAACAGGAAGAAAACCTCGCAGTTGCACTATGAAATAATTGTTAGAATAGGGTGGATAGCAAGACGGAAGAAAGATAATATGAATGGAAGTACAGTAAAAGGAATGAAAGGGGTTGCAGGTAGGAGCCGAGGGGCGCTGCAAAGAACCTTTAGTAATGCCTGCATTGCACTCCGTGAGGTGTACTGACGGCACTATCCCCCTACAGGGTTCCTCCACTTGAAAGCGACTGCTTGCTATATTATAACCTCAATATAGGAAACAAGCTCTTTCACTGAATGAAAAGAAAGTGTACTCCATGAAAACAACTCATACAGATTGCCCCACTTGTTTTATGATATGCATTTACTAATTAAAACTAGATCAAAGTAAAACTTGAAAAGCATGTCCAATCAGAAAAAAAAAGCAAAACGAAAGTCAATTTCACACTTCACTTCACTGCCACTCCCAGGTAGGCTTATAGCCTGTCGGTCGGGTCAGTCGTCTTCTCCAATCTCTTCTGTCTTCAAATATTCCATCTCTTCTAAGCTCTTCGATTGTTGACATGCTGTGCTTTGTCAGGATCTCCTCCACTCCATCCTTCCAGTGCTTACAAGGTCCACCTCTCGATCTCCTTCCTTCAGGTATCCAGTTCCATCTTTTCTTTGCAATTCTGTTTTCACCCATTGTCATTAGATGACCCAGCCATCTCAGACTCCCTTCTCAATCTTGTTCATCACATGTGCTACTCCTACTGTTCTCCTAACATTCTCATTTCTCATTCCATCTCTCCTTGTTTTGCTTATTATTGTTCTCAGGCTTTCCATCTCTGAGGCTTGGACCCTACTTCTGTCTTTACTTGTCAGTGTCCAGCTCTCTGATCCGTATGTCATTATTGGTGTTAACAATCCCTCGAATATAGCTTTATTTACTTCTCTCGGTACATACGCATCTCTCATCATTGGCTAAAGAGCTCCAGAGCATCTGTTATATTTGTTTATATTCTTTCAGTGATTTCCTCTCTGTCCTTATCGCCCTTATCTGTAAACACACATCCTAGATATTTGAATGAGTCGGTGTTCTTTATCACTGTATTCCTTACCATGATGTTTATTGGTGCTTGAGGTTGTTTGCTGACTGTTAATATTTCTGTTTTTCCTATATTCATTCTTAGTCCCGCTTCTGTTTCTGTTAAACAATCCTTTAGGCATACCAGTGCTCCTTCTAATTTCTCTTGGTCATATGTCCAAAAAGCTATATCATCTGCAAAAGCATAATGTCTCCTGTCATGTTAATTCTTTCTTTATAGTCCTTTATAACTGTCAATGTAAGTGATGAACAAGAGTGGAGAAGTACACTTCCCTGTTTGACACCGGCTGTTAGACTAAAACCATTTATCATTTTTGTATCCGGGCCTTACATTATTTATGCATGGTTCGTATGTGCTCTTTATTGCAGCCCCCAGCCTACCATCCAGTCCATACACCTCTCCCAAACATCTCCATAATCTGTTTCTAGGTACTCATTCAAATGCTTTTTCTAGGTCAGTAAAAGCTATATACAGTGACCTATTGTATTCCCACGATTTTTCGATGACAAGTCTCAGGGTGAATATGAGATCTGATGTGCTTCTATCCTTTCTGTATCCATGTTGTTCTTCACCTAACTGAGGTTCAAGTGCTCTCTTTTCCAAAATTCTCCCATAAAGTTTTGCTGCATGACATATATGAGTGTTATACCACTATAGTTTTCGCACTTACCAGAATCACCTTTACCTTTATAAAGTGGCACAGTAATATGTCTTCCCAAATCTCCTGTGACTTTACTCTTTAGCCGGAATGATAGAATTAAGTCATATAGTATCTGTTTTGCCAGGTCTCCCACCTCTTTAAACAATTCAACTGGTATATTGTCATACCCAGGGCTTTTTCTATTTTTCATCTCTAAAGGCATTATCAAACTCTCAATATTTTTTCTATCAAACTGAAAGATATATTAATTTCTTTCTTCCGATGTTTTCGTTCAGTAAGTTGCTGAAATCGTTGGTCCATTTTTCGTTAAGGTCTTGAGCAATGCCAATGATGTTTCCATATTCGTCTTTTATATTGTTATTTTGCTTTATCATTCCTGTAGGATTTTGCAACTGCAAATATCTTTTTCTTATTATTCTTCAAATCATCCATCAATTCACTTCCTAGTTCAATCCTTGCATTTACCTGTGATCTTCTCTTAATTTCTTCTGTTTGAGTTCTAAAGAATACTTATTCTTCTCTCATCTGCTGGTTTCTTTGTTTCACCTATTTCCTGTGTTTCTTATTTTTCATTTTTACTGCTTCCTTTACATGTCCGTTCCACCAAAGTGTTCGCCTTTTCCTAGTGCTTACCACTTAACTACAGCCAAGTTCTTCCTCTCCAACTTCCAAGGCGCTTTCTTTGAGTGCTTCCCATTCTCGTTGCTGCAACCGCTGCAGTTTCTCAGTAAACTTGCCTTGAAATCTCATCTTCATATCTGGATCTTTTAGGGTTTCTGTTTTTATAACTTTTCTTTTCTCTGTTTTCTGAGCACTTACTGAAGGAATGTTAATTTTTCCTATCACCAATCTATGATCAGCACCAAGGGAAACTCCTGTAAAGTCCCCGCTAAACGGGTTTTCTGTGAAGAACCTCCCATCTTCTACGGTGCCTTTTCGCCTGACCTTAGGTCAGGGTAATCAGCCCTATTTGTACTATGTAATTGTACATTCATTACCTATCCATTTTTGCCCTTGTATATTGTGTATGTGTCAGAATATCTTTGTGTTTAATTTACCATTTTTATTTGTCACGGTATCTATGTACCTGTCTTGTTTTGCATAGTGAATAATTGACCTCGGGTCACTTGTATGTCTGTACTGACATCCGTATGCCACTTTATAAGCGGGCTGCTTTCTCAATAAACTAGTAGTACTCGTCTACCTGCTCTTTCTTTCGCACCCTCTCACAGTGTTGACCCCCAGAGTGGTTCCCGGAGCGATTAACGGACCCAAACGGCGACTCAGTCATGGCCCCATGAACCATCCCACGCCCCTAACGGACTAACTACAGCGCTCTAACAGAGCGTTCGGGCGTTACCAACCCTCATCAGAAAATCACCAGCAACATTAGCAGACCCACACAGCACACTTCCAAGCGTGTATTGACGCGAGTGTTAACTCACACTTCAAGTGAGAGCGCGGAAATGAGCATGGACGCAGACATTCCCTCCCACATACAAATAACCGCAAACTTCTCAGAGACGGAAATCTCCCTTGTGCAACCCCCACTCGCACCCTCCCCCACGCCAAACCCCGCACGCTCCTCCATGCCAGTACCCGCTCCTCGCGCAATGTCCCTCCCGACGGACCAACCAACGACCACCCTCACCATAAAGCTGCTGCCGTTCACCCATCACAACCAGACATCATGGCTCTACAGGGTCGAGGGGCAGTTCAGGTGCTGCAGGCAGACATAGTGATCAACTCCATACCAGAGGAGATATACAGGAAGGTCGCCCCGTGGGTGTCATCGTCTTCAAGCCCTGCCACCTACCAGCACCTGAAGGCCTCTCTTGTCGAGACCTGCTCCCTGCCGGTCTCCGAGAGAGCCACATGCGCTCTCTCAACCTCGCCATCAACCCCTGGCAGGACACAAACCTCCTGGAGATGTGGCATGCCCTCCAGGACCTCCTCCTCCTCCCCGAGATGGACAGCAATGGCAGGCACAAGATCAGCCTGTCGTGGGAGATGCTCCTGAGGCAGCTCCTCCTGGAGGTTCGGGGTCAGATTAAGGAGCCCTACACCCTGCCGGTCAAGGATCTTATCAGGACGGCGCAACAGCTAACTGACTCCACAAGGGCAGCGAAGTGGGCATCCACGCCCGCACACCCCGTCAACTGCCCCCAGCCGGAGGAACCCAACGTGGAGGAGATCAACGCCGTCGCCAGGAGGCGGCCACCCTATCACCAGAATAGAGAAAGGCCAGGGCTTTGCTACTACCATCAGAAGTTCGGCAAGGATGCTCGAAATTGCGAAGCCCCCTGCCTATTCGACCATCCAAAAAACGGGGGAGGCGGCAGCCACTCTCACAGGCCGCCATGGCAGCAGAAGCACCCAGGAGTCCCGCACCAGTATGGTTCTACGTCCGCGACACCGTCTCCGGCAGGATGATGCTGATCAACACAGGAGCCGTGCAGTCAGTGTTCCCGCCTTCCAGAGAGGACCGCAAATGCCCACTGGACCCGGCTGCCTCCCTGACGGCCGCCAACGGGTCCCCCATCCTCTCCTACGGCACCAAGTTCCTATCGGTCTCCATCCTGGGCTGGAGATACAAGTGGAACTTCATCGTCGCAGACGCGAGGATCCCACTCCTGGTTGTGGACTTCCTGGCCCACTTTGGACTGGCAGTCGATGTCGGCTGCAAATGCCTGCTGGACACCGAGTCCTGCCAGTCCCTGCCCCTGGAGCAGTAAGCCTCCCTCCTGAAGGAATTCCCTGAGGTGTTCAGGCCTGAACTTCTTCAGGTGCCCAGAGCCCCCGCCAAGCACGGAATTTACCACCACATCAAGACGAGGGGCACCCCAACACATGCAAAGTTCTGGAGGCTTCCCCCTCACTGCCTCCAGGAGGCCAAGAATGCTTTCGCCGAAATGAAGCGTATGGGCATATGCAGAAAGGCCCGCACCCCGTGGGCCTCTCCCCTTCACATGGTGCATAAACCGGACGGCTCCTGGAGACCCTGTGGCGACTACAGGCAGCTCAACCTCACTACAGAACCAGACCACTACACCCTCCCAAACATGCAAGACCTCACGGCCTCTTTCCACAGGGCCAAAATATTTTCTACAGTAGATCTGTTAAAGTCCTATTTTCAGGTACCAGTGGCTGCAGAAGATATTCCCAAAACGCCATCATCACGCCCTTCGGGTCCTAGTCTTCGCCTTCTCCACCTTCGGCCTGAGGAACGCAGAGGCAACTTTCCAGAGACCGATGGGCAGCATCTTGGGGGACCTGAACTTCTGTGTCTGCTACGTCGATGACATCCTAATTTTTTCCAGGTCCCACAAAGAACACCTGCAGCACATCTGGAAGGTCCTGCAGTGCCTGCAGAAGAACACCCTCATCGTCAGGTTCGACAAGTGCACCTTCGACGTCAAAAGAGTCAACTTCCTTGGCCACGAGATATCCCCAGGAGGCATCCGCCCACTTGCATCGAAGGTTGAGGCCGTCGTCCGATCCCCAACCCTACCTCCGTCAAGAGCGTACAAGAATTCCTCGGGATGGTCAACTACTACAGGAGGTTTATCCCCGGGGTTGCGCACACCATGGCCCCCCTTACGGAGATCCTGAAGGGCCATCTGAAGTCCTTAGTGTGGGGGCCCAACCAGCAGCGGGCCTTCTCCCTGACGAAGGCCGCCCTCGCCAGACACCAGCAACATCGCCTCTGGGGCCGTCCTGGAGCAGGTCGTCAACGGAGCCCCTCAACCCATTGCCTTCTTCAGTAGAAGTTCAGCCCCACCAAGTCCCGCTACAGCACCTTCGACAGGGAACTCTTCGTGGTGTACCAGGCGGCACACCACTTCAAGTTCCTCCTGGAGGGTATGCCCTTCACAGTTTGACAGACCACCAGCTGCTGGTCCACGCCTTCACAAAGCTGGGGATGCATGGTCCTCCAGGCAGCAGCGGCACCTCGTGGAGTTCACCTGCACCATCAAATACCTCCCCGGCAGGAAGAACCCTGTAGCAGATACCCTCTCAAGAGTCGAAATTAATGCAGTGCAGCTCAGGATCGACTACGAGGACCACTGACCCAGAGATTCCAGCATACAGCACCGCCATCACGTCGCTGAAGTGGGAGGACGTGCCCCTCGCCCCTGGGGGGCCAACACTGCTGAGCAACATGAGCACTGACCACCCCCGCCCTCTGGTGCCCGCCTGGCGCCGTCGCCTGGTCTTCGACATCTACGGACTGTCCCACCCCTCCGGCAGGATGACGGCCAAGCTGCTGGCAGAGAAGTTCGTCTGGCACGGCATACAGAAAGACACAACGGCCTGGGCAAGGAAGTGCACTCAGTGCCACACCAGCAAAGTAGGACGTCACACCGAGTTGGGGGTGGGTGACTTTCCTCAGCCGGGAAGACGGTTTGGACACATCCACATTGACGTCGTGGGTCCTCTTCCCCCATCAGGAGGAGCCAGATACCTTCTGACAGTTGTCGACCACTCCACCAGGTGGCCCGAAGTGACACCCATGGAAGAAGCCACTGCAAGTGCATGCGCCGAGGCCCTCCTCTCCAGCTGGATCAGCTGGTTCGGTGTCCCGGACCACATAACTACGGACAGGGGCCCAGTTTTCCTGTCCGAGCTGTGGACCACCCTGGCTCGCCTGCTGGGGACCACTCACCACAGCACCATCACCTACAACCCCGCAGCCAACGGATTGGTGGAAAGGTTCCACAGGTCTCTGAAGGCGTCCCTCATGGCTTGTTGCACCGCCGACAATTGGAAGTACCAGCTGCCCTGGGTCCTCCTCGGGTTGAGGACCGCCCCCAGAGCCAACGGCGACCTGTCCGCAGCTGAAAAAATCTATGGGGAGTCCCTCGTTGTCCAGGGCTAACTCATCACGCAGGACCGGGACGACCTAACAACTCAGAGGCTCTGTGACAGGGTCGGAAAGTTCGCCCCCTGCCAGCGGACGTATAACTACAAGACGTCCCCTTTCATGCCTCCCGGTCTGTCCTCTGCCACCCACATCTTCATCAGGAACGACGCCGTCTGCCTGCCCTTAACCAGGCCCTACAGGGGGCCCTTCCTCATGCTGGAAAGGAACAAAAAGGCATTCCGGGTGGCCATCCACGGGAAGGACGACTGGGTGTTGGTAGACCGCATCAAGCCCTGCAATCATGGAGAAGGACGTTGGTGGCACTCCCCAGTGCCTCCCGCAGGAGACGTTGCCCCCTCAGCCCACCCCACCCACAAGAAAGTTGCGTGGCCACCCCGAGAAGGCCCCAGGACCAGGCAGAGGAACAACCAACCACTCCCATATGCAACGCACCAGAGTCAAACGTAACCCCCGCCGACATCGAGGAGCTGTGGCCATCTCCGCCGCCCCAGCAGATACCTGCCTTGATCAGACGTTACCTACATCTTGTGGAGGGAGTATTGTAAAGTTCCCACTAAACGGATTTTCTGTGAAGAACCTCCCGTTTTCTACAGTGCCTTTTCGCCTAACCTTAGGTCAGGATAATCAGCCCTATTTGTACTATGTAATTGTACATTCATTACCTATCCATTTTTGCCCTTGTATATTGTGTATGCATCAGAATATCTTTGTGTTTAATTTACTATTTTTATTTGTCACGTTATCTGTATGTACCTCTCTTGTTTTGCATAGTGAATAATTGACCTCAGGTCACTTGTATGTCTTTGTACTGACGTCCGCATGCTGCTTTATAAGCAGGCTGCTTTCTCAATAAACTAGCAGTACTTGTCTACCTGCTCTTTTCTTTCACACCCTCTCACACTCCTGGCAACAATTCTACATTTTGTATGAGCCTTTTATCTGATGTAACCACATAGTCAATTACTGATCTCTGATCATACTGCTCGTTGTTTGATTCCATCGATATCTTGTACTAGTATATCTGTGAGAATCCTGGTGTTTGAAGGAGCCATTCATGACCTTTAAATTATTTCTCATGCAGAAATCTATTAACTTTTCACCTTCACTGTTTCTTGTTTCTTCTCTGAATGGACCTATTACATTTTCTATTCCTCTTCTGTCACAACCAACTCAGAGAAATTTGTTTCTGGTGATAGAAATTCATTTCTCGCTATAATGTGGTTCGGATTCCACAATAAGCTGTAGGTCCCGTTGCTAGGTAACCAATTGGTTCTTAGCCACGTAAAAGTAAATCTAATCTTTCGGGCCAGCCCTAGGAGAGATGCTAATCAGCTCAGTGGTCTGGTTAAACAAAGATATACTTAACTTAACAACCAACTCTGGCATTAATATCCCCCAGCATTAAATTAATGACCACTGTTTGTTCCTCCAAATGTAAATCCAAAAGCTCCATGAAGTTATCTTTCTCTTCTTGTGTGTGGCCTTGTTGTGGGACATAGATCTGATGTGCATAATAGTTTTTATCCTTTATCCTAATTGTTCAACTCAGAAGTCTTCAGTCACTAACTGTACTTTCTGTATACAAGGGGCCAAGACTGAGGCCCACAGTCATAGCAACACCATGTTTTCTTATTCCAGCATCTACTCCACAATAAATCAGTAAGTATCCATCTCCCAAGTCCTGACCAGCGCTTTTACCTCTATGTCTGGTTTCAGCCATTCCTAATAAATCGAGTTTTCTCTTTCATCATATCTAGTATTTCATCTTCCTTATTATTATAAGTGCCAACAAAACGAAAGTCAACTAGAACGAAATAAATCTCAATGACAATGGCAATTTCCCGAATAAATATTGCATAAAGGTTAGTCAAGAAAACTACAAAAGCACAGCCGTCAGATTTAAAGGAGCCCGCTTGATGGGGAAATCCAGTTAACATAAGGACCTCCTCCAAACACAATCATGAAAGATAAAGATGTAAATTATATATATATATATATATATATATATATATATATATATATATATATATATATATATATATATATATATATATGTGTGTGTGTGTGTGTATATATCTATATCTATATATATATATATATATATATATATATATATATATATATATATATATATATATATATATATATATATATATATATATATATATATATATATATCTGAACAAAGCTCTGAACAGCAGACAAAAAGAAATTTTAACAGTTATTGTGAACACGGCTCATCGTCACAGACCATTGGAAACACAAAGTGAATGAACGTAATTTCAAATCTTTAAAGAAGTGTCTCATTTTTTTATGAGAATCGACATACATTATCGAAAAGTGTTAACGGAGAACGATGATCTAAAGGAATATTACCCCATAAATTCATGAGTAAAAGTATTGAATACATACTGATGGGTAATAAACTCATCGAGGTACAGTGAACTTTGAAACGTTCGATTTTTTTTTTTTAAGGTTGTAAGAACAATTGTAAGCCTTTATTTAGCTAAAACCTTGTAGCATACGACCTTAAGTTAAGAGAATCTTCATGAATTTCAATAAACACTTCACATTTCTTAATAGGGGTTTGAAATGCACTCGGAAAATTAATCACATGTGATCGTGCAGAATGGATAGTAAGTATTGAAAATAAGTTATCTGTGTACTTCGATACTAAAT